>NC_056746.1:416746392-417046392 GCF_019279795.1 Protopterus annectens
CTATAACCACTGAAATTTCAAATGCTTCTCCAAGCATCATGTCTCTTTCTGTTGCTACTAGCATCCTATCTAACAAACTATCACTGTATACTTTCAACTATATACACCCCTCCTACTGCAGTTTACTCAGCACAGTATTAAATAAGGAATAGTAATACCAATATATCTCCCTGCCTTTTTAATTTCTCACCTTGTTTTTATTTTATGCACAAAATACTTAACTACCACCACTCTACTCAAAAAATAAAACTCGTACAGGTCATCTCTAAATCAATACACTACCTCTCAAAATTCCCACAGTGTGGCAATGTTCACCCTAACCCAAGCCCCAAAAACTCACCAATAAATCCAAATAACAAGGAGCCACCACAAAAACTGTGAATTAACTAACCCTTCTTCATCTACTGCTTCATAATATACCTCTTCCCAACTTTACTATCCTATCATTAAACAACTGCCTTTCCATACTAATAAAACTAGCACATCAATCTTCCACTCAGCCTCTAAAAAAATTGATAACCATCACGATCAACCTCCACAGCATTTGTAACAAAATTACACAGCTACATGCCTGAATGCCACAGTATAACAATGATATTTTGCCATCACAGAAACATGGCTTAAGCTTAACATTAAAAATTATGAACTACTCCTTCCAGGCTACAGTATCAGAGCTGATAGGCTACACAAGAATGCAGGAAGCTAAACTTAATTTATCCAAGTTCATACAATCTCTCTTCCTGTTCATACATCTCAAAATTCCAGAATGCTGAAATACTAGTATCACTGCTAAAGCTTTACAATAAAAACTATTTATATCCCACCTGGAAATAATATAACAGCTTTAGAAGAAATCCTCTCTTGGATAACTAATTATATATTTTATGAAAAAAATCATACTAGAAGATGTAAATATTGACTGGCAAAACCTTACATCAGACTTTCCTTCAGCAAGCATAAACCTTTATGGTTGCACACAACTTATCAAAACATACACTAGATTTAATAATACCAACAGTGAAAGGTGCAGTTCTAGACTAGATACTGGTCTCTGACCCTACTAAATTTACAATCTCTGGAACCTATCCAAACTCACTCAGTGGCCATCTTTCAGCTTATATCTATAGAAATACCACTCACCAATTTAAAACAACTCAAAACCTTTCTAAATTCAATATAGACTCCTTCATCAATACTTTAACTGGTCTTTCCTGAAAACTCTTCCACTCAACAAGGCAGTCAATACTTTTAATACCTTATTCTTAAAAACTTTAAATAGCCAAGCCCCACTCTGCAAAGAAAGAAAGAAAATTAACCATGCACCATGCCTTACTACCCAGACAATGTCTAATGAGACAAGACATGGAACGAATGGCTTAAACTTAAAACTCCCATTATCCTGCAACTTTAAAGAAAGTTATGCAGTCTGAGTAAAAACAAGCTATCCCAGATAAAAAAAAAAAATAATACAGCCGTCTACAATAAAAATTCTGGACATCAGTATGTTACCTATAGCATCGGGGCTCAAACAAGGAACCCAAACCTTCCCATAACAGATTTCCACTAGAAGTGCAATAACTACTTCATATTAAGCATTACCTCCCTAACTAAAAACTCTCTACCCTCATTCATTGCTTCTACCTCCCCTTAACACCCAGTTTAAACCAAAACTAATGTGCTCTATACAACATGCACACTACCACTTTCTTGACCCCCCCCCCCCCCCCAGTATTCCTATCTGAGACTAACTTACCCTTTATTTATATCCATTGTCAGCAACTTCCACTTAGGATATGTCTCCACATCAGTGATAAAAAAAAACAAAAAACTTCTACTTAAACTCAAACCTTTCTCCACTGCAGCTGACGACCTCCCAACTGAATATCTAAAGATAGCTGCTGAGGCCACAGCACAGCCAGTCTCTATCGTTATCAATAGATCAATATTTTATAATCATTTTATACTCATTTTATGCTCAACTTCTGAGAGACTTGCTTGGCTACAATCATCTGCATTAGAAGCTGAAGTTAAGTGAAACTTGCAGTAGTGTATTTTAGTCTTCTGTTAAGTACAAACTTGCAGTTTTAAAAGTACTGTATTTTAATTTTTTCTGTTTCCTAATTGTGTGTTTCATTGAACAGTGTGCTGTGTGTCTCTCTGCAGTTAATTCCCCACCCACCCTCCATGTTCTTCTGGTGGTATTAGTGTTGGTGGCTCTGGAATTGCCCGCCCCTCCTGTAAGTCTGTATTAGAATACTACTCCTGGACCCATTTCATTTGCTCACTTAACAGAGTACAGTGAGATCATATTCCGAGTCTAGTGTTCACTCTACTTAATAAAGAGAAGATATGAGAAGGCCATCCCACTTAGGTTCTTTCTTCCTCTCTCCTTGCAGTTTACCTTATTCATCTGCTTTTACTGTATTTGTGTTTCCTCATACTTTATTTTGCTTTTCTTAAAAGTACTCAATTTTTATTTACTCTGCTGCATTTATTACTGCTTGGTAGTAGCCTGATTAAATTGTAACTGTTATTCTAAGTCTTTTGGTTTAAGCACTTGGGCTTCATGCAGGTTGTGTTACATTACGAAGGTTTGTGGTCTGCACTGTTGTGGCAGGACAGATAGCTTACATCCTTCTAAGCTGGGAATTGCTGATTGAAGGCCCAATGTCAGCTATTCTAAAAGTTTATTAGTTCTGGCTTAAGCACTTGGGCTTCATGCCAGTTATTCTACATTAAAAGGGTATGTGGTCTGCACTCTTGTGGGAGGACAGGCTGGATTCTGCCCTTCTGAGCTAGGAATTTCTGGTCACAGGCTTATTGTGCCTGCTTATTTGAACTGTTTCTTTCTGAAATTGGTGTGCCTTGTTGTAGCATAGACCAGATTCAGGCCTCCTAAATCTAGCTTTGTTTGTATAACTTGAGCACTGATCCAGGTCATCTTTTTTGGAGAAGGTTCCCCTGCACCCTAGTAGCAGGAGTGTGCTATTAGAACTTGTCTGGTTGAAGACTGCTGGAACAGGGCTCAGTTTTGAGCTTTTTTTTCTTGTTAATTGGGTAACTTGTTTAAATCAATTTGTTCGTTTTCTATTGTTTTATATATATAGCTAGTTATATATATATATATATATATATATATATATATATATATATATATATATATATATAAACTCATAGCAAGCACTTTATTCATCTGCTTTTACTGTATTTGTGTTTCTTCCTACTTTATTACTAGGGGCATTGACTACAACTCTGATCTGCGATATAGAACTATAAGTATCTTTTTCTGTGCATTTAAAGGGTTTGATTGTATCTGCTTTCTGAAAAAAAAAAAAAAAAATATATATATATATATATATATATATATATATATATATATCTATATATATATATATATATATATATATATATATATATATATATATATATATATATATATATATATATATATATATATATATATATATATATATATATATATATATATATATATATATATACTTGTTTCCCGCCTTTCTAAGCTAGTATAGTCCAGTTTTCAGGTTAGTGCTGAATTCAGGGCTGTGTCTGTGCTTGCCCATACCATACTTGGACAGAAGAAAGTTTCTCTGTTCACCTGTGAGAGAGGGAAGCTTTGAGCAGCCTATCTGTCCCTGGACGGGTGGTTTCAGCCCAGAAATTAGTAGTTTATTGGCTATTTTGGGCTAATTTCCTCTCTCTTTCATTTACCTGCTATAAATACCGCATTTGCCTGGTTTTGAGCGCCAGGCAGCGCCGGTTAGCTAGGATAAAACTATTCCCAGCTTCACAAAGTCTTTTCTTCAATTTTTCCCTTGGAACTACACAAACTTTTAACTTAAGCACTCAAGCCATTCATTTCTCAGCCCGGCACTTGCACAAAACTCATAGCAAGCACTTATAAACCCTAGCACTAGATCATCCTGTAATGTACAGAAGGACAAGGCTCTCTATTCGACCTTACCAGCCATCCAGTAAAACAGTTCACTGTACCTATCCAGGCATGTCCAAAGGGCTGTTACAGGTGTACTCTCCAGTCCAACTGGTGAATCTGGGCAATGTTACAACTGCCTCATGTACACAGACAACCCTCTCCTCCCACCACCAAGCACTAATACATGCGAGTGATGCAACTACACAGCCAAACTGGAGGCTAAGCTCCTTCAACCCAAGACTGGATCAGACAGTCAAGAGGAGAATGCTTGCATCACACCACTAGTCTCACATAAACCCATTAAACCAGCACCGGAAAAAAACACACAAATACATGAAAACATACTCGGAGTCTCAAAATAAAAATTTGCAAAAGCAACAGAGACCTCCAAAGCAAACATCCAAGCAACCTCCATCCCTCAACAAAAACCATGAAACACATACTTCACAAAACCAGTGTGCCATGCAATCACAGCCCTTAAGGCAAAATAGCATGCCCAGCATACTAATAATAGGTGACTCTATAGTCAGGCACACTGACGTCCCACTCACTAAGCTGAATAAGGAGAAGGTTACTGTTAGCTGCCTGTTTGGTGCCAGGATCCACCACATAACACAAGCACTCAGGTCACTCCAGAACAAGTACAAATATGACTCTGCCATTGTCCATGTTGGTGTGAATGACCTGAGCCGTACTTCCACGGACTACATGAAAAGAGACATGGAAGAGCTCTCTGATCACATAGCCCAGGCCGATATGACCCTGACCCTGAGTAGCATCCTGCCCTCCTCAAGAATGATACCACGGTATAAAAAAAAATTGTCGATTTCAACAATTGGCTAAGTTTCTGGTGTCATTCAAAGGGGATCCAGTGTCTGTCCGCCTGCGATGGCATGCTCGACAAGCCAAGCTGCTTTGCTAGAGACAGCTTTCACCTGTCACCCTTAGGCTTTTGAATACTGGCCAAGGATCTTGCCACCCCCATAGTGCCTTTTTTAGGCAAGGCTCAAAAGACAAACCCACCGCCGTAAATAGCACAAGTAACAAAAAACTGACTGTAATGCCACTCAATGCCAGAAGTCTAAACCTCAAAATGCACGCACTCGAGGCACTCCTCAGTATGGAGAAAATAAATATATATGCAGTAACAGAAACCTGGTTTAAGGCTCCAGAGAGCACCCCAGCACCATCAGGCTACAACTCATACCATACATTTTGGCTATAGAACCCAAACCGAAATACAAAAGGTGGGGGCGTATCCATATTCATCAAGGATACCCACACCTCCTGGTTAGTGGCACAGCTCGATGCTTCAGAGATCATCCACATGCAACTAGCAATGGGCAAAACTGCAATTCAAATGGTAACTTGCTACAGATCACCCACCATGTCCCAGGACACCCATTCCGCATTTCTGGAAACACTAGGAAACAAAGGTCCTGCCAAACACCCTAATATTGGGTGATTTCAATTACCCAAACATTAACTGGGAGAACTACTCAAGTACTAACTCCCTTGCCCAACATCTCCTGGAATTTATAAACTCCAATCCCCTGGTTCAACTGCTCAACACTCCCACCAGAGGTGACAACATATTGGACCTGGTCATCACCAGCATGGGCGACCGGTGTTCCACACCGGAGGTCAACACCTCGCTGGTTAGATCTGACCATAAACAAATCACTTTGGATATCCACATTCCGCCCCCACCCCCGGACAAGGAAACCACCATGTAAAACTTTTCAAAAGCAAACTTCACATTACTTAAGACTGAGATGGAAAGTTTCAAAGCCCCCATGCTGAAGGATAACGCTGTCCAAGCTGCAAAATTCTTTACTAATGCATTCTACGGGCACCTACAATAATGCATGGATCGTGCCATCCCAAGACTCACTCTTCCAAGAAAAGGAAACCAGTCTGGTGGACTCCTGCCATAAACAAGCTATACAATAGAAGGAGGAAACTAGTACAGAAAAGAGTAAAATTGCAAGAAGGGAAGACATCCCTGATCACTATCAGCAAGAAACTACGATCTCTCATAAAATCATCCAAGGCGAGCTTCGAAAGAAAAATTGCCAAGGACTTCAAAGATAACCACAAGGCATTCTTTAGCTATGTCAAGAATCTAAGTGGCAATGCTCAGAGCTGCTCGGAGTTAGTGCAGAAGGGCACAAAATACACTGAACCGACTGATACTGCCAACATCCTGGCAGGCAGGTTCAGCGCAAATTTCACCCCCCCCCTCTCACCACCAAAAGGGTCCATAACCATACCAGAAGAATGTGGAGTCCCTGAAATCACAGACACTCAGGTTAAAACAGCCCTCTCCAAAGCCAAAAACACAGCATTAATGGGACTGGACAGTGTCCCAGGCTGTGCCCTACACAAGCTCAAAGATGAACTAACCCCTCACCTAAACACACTGTTCAAACTCAGCCTCTCCACAGGCTACGTACCCACAGAGTGGCGCACAGCGATGGTTATTCCACTCCACAAAGGTGGAGCCACAACAGACCCCGGGAACTATCGCCCTATAAGCCTGACTAACTTGGTCTGCAAGGCTATGGAGCACATCATCATGGAACTCATTAACAGAGACAATGGGAACCTCCAAACACTGGACCCTACCCAGTTCAGCTTTGTTAAGGGCAGATCATGCCTCCTAAACCCGGTGGCCTTCTTTGAGACAGTTACCAAGGCTATAGACGATAGAAAGGTGGTACACACAGCCTACCTAGACCTCGCAAAGGCCTTTGACACCATTCCCCATTCTGGTATCATTGACAAGCTCACCAGCCTGAACATAAACCCCTACATCACAAGATGGGTTGCCAACTGGCTCATGGACAGAACCCACATGGTGAGAGTCGCGGGAGCTAGGTCCAACTCCAAACCGGTTACAAGTGGTGTTCCCCAGGGCTCAGTCCTAGGACCCCTCCTTTCGGCACGTACTTCTCAGAGGTACAGGCAAGCACAGGAGGACTATGGCTGACCAAGTTCGCAGACGACTGCAAACTAGGGGCTATAATTGACTCACTGGCTGACACAAACATCCTCCAAAAGGGTCTCGCTGAGACAGATACCTGGTGTCAAAATCATGACCTCAAGCTAACTGCCAAAAAGTGCATAGTCATCCACTTTGGAAAAAACAAAGTACCCACAAACTACCACATAGGTGGTAGTCCCCTAAATACAGAAGATGTAATAATGGATCTGGGGACCCAAGAAAATAGTAATCCCACCTTTGATAATCACATTGCCAAAGTGGTTAGAAAATCCTTCTACGTGGCCTACCTAATCACAAAAGGGTTTGCATCCAGATCAAAAGAGGTAATTGTGCCCCTCTACTCATCACTCATCAGACCCATCATAGAGTACAATGCCCCATTTGGGATGTACCTTACAAGACACCTGCAACAGCTGGAAAGACCACAGAAGTACCTCACCAAGAGGATCACTGGCCTCAAACAGATGCCCTATGCAGCTCGACTGAAGAAACTCCAGCTGTACTCGGTTGCATACCGTCTACTCAGAGGTGATCTCTGCCTGACATACAAGGCCATGTCCAACCCAGAATTGATGGACATGCTCCACCTAAAGAAAACCTTATCCCCTCGAGCTACACGCTCTAGGGATCTAAACCTCACCACAACAATAAATAGGACGTGCTGGAGGGATAGATACCTGTCCCAGAGACTTCCCATCCTTTGGAACAAGATTCCAATCCTACATTATCCTTCTTCTTAAAAGTGGTGTCTTGGCTGACATCTCAAACTTTCCGCCTACTGCAATATTATCACTTCTTTCAAAAATTCTTGAAAGATGTATTCATAAGTAACTCATCCACCATCTTCTACAAGAATGGCTCTTACAGTCCACCCAGAATGCCTTCTGGCCAATATACAGTACAACTACTACCCTCCTATCATTCATTGACATCATAAACAAATACAGAGACTCGGGCAAACTTGTTTCCCCCTCATTTCTTGACCTGTCAAAAGCTTTCGATACAGTTTTTCATCATATACTCCTATATAAACCGTCTCAGCCTAGACTTTCCCCTTCTTCATTACTGTGGTTTATCAGTTATTTAACTGACAGGTTCCAGTCTGTGAAATGGTATAACACTCTCTCACCATACCTGCAAGTCTTCAATGGTGTACCCCAAGGTTCTATCCTTCGTCCCCTCCTCTTTAATATCTTTATCAATGACCTATATACCTCTGTAGGTCCAGTCTCTCTTACAGAATATGCTGATGATTCTCACTTATATGTGCATGTAGTAACTTGCCTCAATTACTCCACATCATGCAAGAAGCTTTCTTCTCATTTGAGAAATGGATCCATAATGCCAAGCTACTACTCACCCCTAAAGAAACAAAGTTACTGCTATTTTCCCAAATCAAACAAGCCTCAAAGAGAAATTCAAAATCTTTTCAGTAAACAAAGCTGAAATTGTAGTAGCCTCCCATACAAAACATTTTGGAGTGATTATAGATGATAACCTTAAATTTGATGTGCATGTTTAAAATAACATTAAAAACACTCACCAAAATTTAGAAATGCTCTACAGGCATAAAAACGCCCTTAGCAACACCACCAAAACCACTCTCATCACTGCCTACTTTCTCCAACCTCTCTTATACAGTGCATCCATCCTAACCAACCTTCAGGCTACTGTTAAAAATAAGCTGGAGGCATGCTGCAATAAGGTTGCAAAATTTGCCACCAAAAAATACCACAGCCACCAGTATATTGCCCTTAAGGCTTTGAATTGTCTTGATCTACTTCAGCACTTACATTAGTCAATGACTGCCCATCTATGACTCCTATTTTCCATTCCTATCACCCTAATAGACTACTTTAATCTAATGAACAACATAATCTCAGTATATGTAAACTCCACAAATCCTTTGGTCAAACTCTCTACTCATTCTCTGTCACTAGAAAATAGAACTCTATCCCTCTGCAAATTAGATCTGCATCTAACCTCGCCAAGGTCACATTATTATTAAAAGACTACCTAAATAAAACCTTGCTCTGCTTCTGTACTACATCAGGCTGAACTAGTCCCTTCCTCTTTCCACCACTAGCATACTTAGACAATGTTCAGAGACAAGGCATTAGTTAAATCCATTTCTTAGACAAAGATCAAATATATTTTGCCTACACTATATTATCTAATCATCTCTGTTCCAAAGCATGTACTCAGTAGTTTTAATGTAATTTTTATGAACTGCAACTTGTAAATACTCATTCTGTTGACAATATCCTTTTTCAGCTTGTTAAAGCTGCCCAGAGATTTGCTATGCGTGTATAAGTTCACACTTTTTGATAAGAAGCTGAATTTTATTAGTTATTTTGTTCTGTATTAGGCTTTGTAATAAATTTAACTGCAACAATATTATGTCAATATGGAACTATTCTCCCCAGGCCTCCACTGAAAATGGATTATTATCCCAGTCGGACTTTCCCAGTAAACAAGCATCAAATAAATAAAAATAAATAATAGCTATTACTGTCACGTGTTGCTGGGACAACTGGCCTTGGATTTCCTAATGCTGGCAAGTGGTATAACCTCTTATTGCATCCATTACTATTTATTTTACATTCTGTATCATTTTATGCTGCATGTACTATAAACTTTGGATATTATATAAAGAGACTCCAAAGATCTTCCTTCTAGTTATATGACAGGCATTATGCACTGCATGAATTGAAGGATATGCATACCAGGCAACTTTTACTTCTGTGATTCAACAATGTAGAAAGCATATATTTAGCTTAATTTCTGCTAGAATGTAATAAATGTAAATAAGCACTTTCTAATGCAAATATTTAAAATGAGTTTGCCAAATGAATTTTTAATAGTGATGCATAAACCATTTTTTATTCATAGTATGGCTAGATGCATGTGAAAAGGCAGGAGTTAAAGTCTTCCATATGAACTTCTATTTGAGGATGTAAAATCCAGACAATTGCACTGTCCGAACTCTAAACCATCTCTAGCCAAAAAGGAGTAAGCATGACTTCTCTCATTAAGGAAAGTCATATCTCAGTTGTGCAGAGGATTCATCCTTGAAACTAGAACAGCCTGTGTATCCTCAAATTGTTCACAGAGGCACATCAAAGAAGTCCAGCCTTTCATAGATTTTCATATATAAGTTTATAGCTAACATTTAGAAACTAGTGCAAGTCATTATACTTAGTGACTTTAAGTTTCTTGGCTCCATCAAGCATGATATGTCTGAACTTATTGCCAACCTGAAACTACTGCAAACAGTAAATAAGCCAACTAGATCTAATCTGAAAACAAATTGCCACTCACTCCTTGACCTTGTTATAACATCTAACCCTTCCAACAACGTCTCTACCTTCACTCACCCACCAACCTTAAGTGATCACTGCCCTCAAACATTCCACATATAAAACTTGAAAATCAGTCATTCCCTAAAGATGGTCTCCTTCACACCAAAGTACTCCACAAGGTTTTCAGTCTTTCAGACTGCAGTCTCAACTCTCTCCCATGCACTGTTCACTCACTGACCCCAACATCGCTGGTAATCTATTCTCTCATCTACTCCTTACTCTACAAGAAGCATAGTTTCTCCATAGTTTCTAAACTAAGTAAAAATACCAAACAGAATGGCTCAACAAAGAGCTAGAAACTTTAAAGCAGGTCCAAGATGAACCTGGAAAAACAGGAAAACAAATTCCCTCAACCACAAAAAGAGAACACTGTACCAGCATATAAGGTATCACCAAATAAGCATTCTGTAGACTTAAAGCTAAATATCTAAAATATAAACAAACTACACTTCAATACTCTCAGAGAAAGCACCAACATGAAGTAAATAACATCTCGATCAAAGCTCCTCCAAAGGAAATTTCCCTACAATGACATATTACCTGTCATGCCAGCATCCTCATATCTTCTGACTTCCTGGAAGAATTCTCCAACCTTCTCTCCACACAGACATTCTTTCCTCTCCTTCACAGAGTCCACCTCCACCCATCTGCCCCATTCTACTTTACTAAAATAACTGCCAAGCAAATTATTCCATTACCTGAAAAAAAAGCGCACTTGGTTCACCCTCTGGACGAGACAACTTGTGCTCTGGTTTTGTCGCCCCCTAAACATATATTTAAACTTAGATGCATGACTAATCTGAAAGCCAGTCTCTGTTAGACCTGTTCCTAAACATCCAAAACTATCCTATATCACCCATCGTCAGGCCATCACCCTATTTCCTCCCCTTGGCCATATATTTGAAAAACTAATTTGCAATCAACTTACCTCATATATGAAAAAATATAATTTGTTCTCCAATGAACATGGTTTCTGGTCAGAAAGGGGTACACTGACTGTACTCGACTCAGACTAGATGACATACTCACCAACGTGGATAAAGGAAATCTTTTCAATGCCATGTTTCATTGACCTGCCCCAAGCCTTTCAAATGGTGGGCCACTCAATATTACTAGCCCACCTCCTAACCTCTCAAACACACACTGCCAACATTCATTCGGGTGTACCACAGGGATCAATATTTGCTCCAATACATACCTCTCAACCTAGAAACATCAAAAATCTGGACAAAGCCCATGAAAAATAGGTAAAAATCTGTATGCTGATTAACATCTAATTTGCATACATAATTACATAACCCCACCCACTCCAATGGAGTTGTTGGATACCAACTTTCAAACCCAAACTGAAGAAAAGACAGCCAAGATATAGCACCAGTCTCTCCCTACAGCCATTCCAATGCCCCATTACCTGGCTATTTCACCCAGTTTACCATAAACGCTAATGTGTGCAAACTGCTTTACTTCTACAATGATTATTTGGATTTTATTTTTACATTTTACAGCACAACAATGCACAAACACTAATAGACATCTGGTAAACAAAGCAATACTGTACTGTCTCACAATGAAAATAGACTTGGCATTAAAACTTCTCTGCCCTAGAAACTCACATTCATTGAAACAGCATTGAAACCCACACCACATCCAAAGAAAATGCATCTGGCCAGTGGTGGATAAAGATTACCTTTGGGCTGTTTTCAAATCATTGGCCCCTTGCACACAAAACAAGAAACACACGTGTTCTTTTCTTTGATACACCTTCCTGACTTTATTAAATTAAATTCCTTGTATAGGACAACACACTTGTTAGACAGAGCACATTTTAAATTTGTTTGAACATTTTTCCAGTAGGCTGTACTGTAGGCAATGAAACAAAATGCATGAACCAATAATGACAAAACTACTCAATTCAGAACATTTTCATCATAAAAGTCTACTTCCACATCCACACTATAAACAGAATGACAGCAGTGTAAGCCATAGGCATCCTGCACAGCTTCTTACACTTATTTTCAATTTCATTTTTTTTTTTGGGGGGGGGGACAACAAGTCAAAAACCAGGGACACATTTTAAACATTGCTTGTATAATTTTGTAAAGTTGGTAGAATAAAATGTTGCATTACCACCATGCATTTCACTGGCAAGTTTTGAACCCAGTACACTATGCACTACAGTCAGAGCAACATACCACTATGCCAAATCAGCAGCTTCCTAAAAAATAGGAAGACTGAAACTCGCTGGCTATCATTTAGTGAATTCATTTCTCACTTCTCACCATAGCTCTCAACCTCTTGGCAGAAAAACCCTAGACAAAGCCAATAATGGGGGAATACAAATTCAGTTCTCACTTCTCACCATAGCTCTTAACTCTTAGCACAAAACACCTGGACAAAGCTCACAAGTGTTGGTGGCTAGAGACTTACCAGGGACACATTTTAATCATTGCTTTTATAATTTTGTAAAGTTGCTAGAATAAAATGTTGTGTTACCACCATACATTTCACTGGCACGTCTTGAACCCAGGACCCTACAGGCACTACAGTCAGAGCAACATACCACATGCCACTATGACAAATCAGTTGCTTCCTGAAAAATAGGAAGACTGAAACTTATTGGCTATCATTTAGTGAATTCATTTCTCACTTCTCACCACAGCTCTCAACCTCTTAGCACAAAAAACCTGGGCAAAGCTCACAAGTGGTGGTGGCTAGTGACTTTAGGGTCTTTTTACCCTATACACAAGGTACAGGGTTTGAGCCCGAGTACCTCTAACCACCAGGTGTATTAATGGGGGGAATTTTCACACACACACACACACACACACACACACACACACACACACACACACACACACACCAGAGTTAGTTTCCTTACTTGGAGTCTTCAGCTGCAGAATTGCCATTCCCGCTCGTCTCCTTAGAGTCCCAGATGCAGAATCAAACACACAGTCTTAGTTTCCTTGTCGCTTGTCTCCTTACTTGGAGTCCCAGTTGCAGAACTGTTGTTCCCGCTCATCTCCTTACTTAAAGTCCCAGCTGCAGCTCACACACACTGCAGAGGTTTCCTTGTCGCTCGTCTCCTTACTTGGAGTCAGCTGCAGATTCTGAACGCTAGTTTCCATAGTGGCAACAGTTTGTTGCCGTTCCTGCTTGCATTTGAGCAGCCAGGCTAGCCGGAAATGCATTAGCTCAATTACGACAGGCTGGTAGCCCTGACAGAGCTGACGTCATCGCGCTCGTGATGACGTCAGCTCTAACAGCGCGGAAATTAAAAAAAAAAAAAACAAAAGAAAAAAATCGAAAATGAAGGGGTGCCACTCGGGAATCCTGGCACCCCTTCATTTGAACCCCAATACTTGATAAAATCTGAGTAATTCGGCATGGTTGGGAGGTATGCTCCAATACTCTCTTCCATTTTAAGAAACAAACGGTAATACCCACTGACCTAACCTAGTTATAAGCCCTCTTATATGCCTGCACCATGGTTATCTAAAAATCACAGCACAACAGGTAAGCCAAACTCAACAACAATCTTATGGCTATAAACCACTGGCTCATCTCTACAAAGCCTCCCACACCCGCCCAAAAAAAAAAAGGCTATGCTTTTTTGGTACTAAGAAGAAATTCCCTCAAGGTATTTGAACAGCACAATAACCATATTGACACCACCACTTTGTTCAGATACCTAGGCATCTAACTCAGTCAGTCTTAACTTTCAGAAGCATATTCAAAAGCTTATATCTAAAATCAACTTCGGCTCAGAATATATTTCAATTCCTTTTATCCTCAGCTAGGGTAGCCATTGGAAAAATGTCCTGCTTGCACAACTTGAGTAAAGCTTACCCCCATTTTGACATTTTTTTCTAATAAAAAGAATCATTACTACAGACCTTTCCAAAAAATATGCTGCTTCACCAATAGCTCCCCTCACCTTGAACACCACGGCCTTACTTTATTGAAGGCAAACTGGCTCCCTGTAAAAGACAGATCCAAACTACTCCTTGGCTTCGAACTATTCAAATGACTCTACCAACATGTCCATTCTCCACTTGCAATGAAAGTTATTACTACCACCCCAACGTACAACCTCAGAGTAAGTTCCACTCTACACACCCCATCAAAGTAAATTGCTTTGACTCTAGTTTCCCTGTACTTGTTCCACAACAGTGGCAACCCCATCCTTGCTATCTCAAAGAACATACTAACTATGCTACATTCATGCCCCAATTCACACAATTTCTGTTTCAGCAATACAAATGACAGAATGCAGATCCTATCACTTAGTCAACACTGCTCTGCACTAAGTTAATTTCCTCACACATCACCCCATTTACCCTGCTGCTCCACTGTTTACTGCTATGTTGCTGCTTCATGTATATATGTACATAGTTTCTCTTTCTCTTTGCTCATTGTCATCCTACAACTTTTACCTTTCTCAGTCCCTCTGTCTCCATGAACTTTGTGTTACCATTACTTATCTCTTGCTTTGTCCTCTAAACACATTGTGTTGCACCCTACAATTTATAGGTTCATAGGTTCATACTAGGCTATCTGCCCTAGGGCATTTATAAGCCTAGCCAGAGTGTATTTGGCTTTCGCCACCCATTTTAAATTAATTTTGCTATGCCCTTTTTCGAGGTTAGTATACTGCGCCTCTGTCTAACAGTGACAAAGAAGTGATACCCGGGGTAAACCTATGATCTCCCATCCACTCATCAAGATTCCTCTTGAAGAAAGTCAATGAGAGACTCTGCCTAACCTGGACTGGGATTTTATTCCAGAGTGAAGGGAGCCTCTGGGTTATGAATCTGTCCCTCCAGCATGTCCTATTTATTTCAGTGCTGAGGTTCAAGTCTCTCGAGCTCGTGGCTCGATGGGATTTGGATTTTCTGAAGTGCAGCATGTCCATTAATTCCGGGTTGGACATGGCTTTATACGTCAGGCACAGATCGCCTCTGAGCAGGCGGTATGCCACTGAGTAGAGCTAGAGTTTCTTTAACCGGGCAGCATATGGCATCTGTTTGAGCCTTTTGATCCTCTTGGTGAGGTACTTTTGGGGTCTTTCTAGTTGCTGCAGGTGTCTGGTAAGGTACATCCCAAAAGGGGCATTGTACTCAATTATGGGCCTGATGAGGGATGAGTAAAGAGGCACGATGACGTCCCCTGATCTAGATGTGAATCCCTTCATGATCAGCTGGGCTATATAAAATGTTTTTCTAATCACTTTGGCCACGTGGTTGTCAAATGAGAGATTGCCATCAACTTGAGTCCCCAGGTCCCTAATTACTTCTTCTGTACTTAATGGATTACCACCTATGTGGTAATTTGTGGGCACTTTGTTTTTGCCAAAAGGGATGACTATACACTTTTTGGCATTAAGCTTGAGGCCATGGCTCTGCCACCAGTTGTCTGTTTCTATGAGGACCTTTTGGAGGATGCGTGTCGGCTGGAGAGTCGATTATGGCGCCCGGTTTGCAGTCATCTGCGAACTTGGTCAGCCACAGTCCTTCTGTGTTGGCCTGTACCTCCGAGAAATATATACCGAAAAAGAGAGGTCCCAGGACTGAGCCTTGTGAGACGCCACTTGTAACTGGTTTGGAGTCTGACATGGCTCCAGCAATTTTAACCATGTGGGTTCTGTCCTTGAGCCAGTTTGCAACCCATCTAGTGACACAGGGGTTTATATTTAAGCTGGTGAGCTTATCTATAATGCCCGAGTGGGGTATTGTATCGAAGGCTTTTGCGAGGTCCAGGTAGGCTGTGTGGACCACCTTCCCCTCGTCAATGGCCTTGGTGACTGTTTCAAAGAAATCGACCAGGTTTAAGAGGCAGGATCTGCCCTTAACAAAGCCGGACTGGGTAGAAGGGAACTGGGTACAAGGCTCTTTTCTTGTTACTCCTTTGAAACCACTTGTTGAATGTAAGATGCACACCTCAACATAATTTAAAGTTTGTACATAGCATCACTCTCTTCTTTTGTGACTCATTTGCATTACCTTTATGCTCCTCTGTTACTTTTAATGGTTATATTTTTTGTTACTACTATTTTGAATTTAGCTCAAACTGAGCCTGCAACTGGTCATGCTGTCGTAAGTACTCTACCCCAGTAACCAAAATGTAAATAAAATAAAATCAGTTTCAACAATGTATTAGAATACAGGCAGGTGGCTTTTTTTAAAGAATGATATAATCCCAGTTAGGCTACTGGACATTACAGGCAGTAAACAATACAGGCTTGTTAACAAACAGAAATCTGAAGCACCCTTTGAAGCTGTACTAATGCCATAAAAAGAGTTTACGCTGTAGCGCTCTGAGTTGCTAGTACCAAATATTAATCAGAGCTTTATTATTTTCTAAAATATTTGTTGGCGTCTTGTGGTATTATTTATTTATAGTGTATTCAAGCTGCAATTAATGCTTTAGCTTGACCACCGTATATATTACATTTCTGATTCCACAGAAGAACCCATTACAAGCCTTGATAATGTAGTGTTATGATACATAGGGTATTACATATCTTGTACAACCATTCTCTCTCCCCTGAGGCTTAACGTGTCAGACACAGTATGTAAAATCATTCCCAACTAATTATACATAAAAGGATAGCAGCAAAGACAACTATCTATGCAATGATACCTTACAAAACAAAGTATAGTGTGATCCAACTCCCTTCCGAACTCTAAAAAGGACCTGCGTGGGAAAGTTTAGTTTTGTACAAAACATTTAGCCATAACAGTAGATACCTGAATTCCTTACTGCTGCAGTAGCCTTTAGGCTACATGAGTTGTTTTCATGACCAGGAAACAAAAAAAGTCCAGCTTCACCAAGCTCTGCCCCCACCACTACACACACACACACACCTTCACTCTGACTGCTGATTGGCTAGCCCCATAAAAAGAAATCAGCAGTCAGAGTGAAGATTTATTCGAGATTAACTTTCCCATAAAGAGAAAGAAGAGCTTAACAATCTTGAACCAATAAAAAATAATGCAAATATATGCATATATTAAGAAACACAAAAGATCCTACTTTCTATTACAACTATATATAAGAGTAGGAGGATAGACGGTGGGTTTGACTACTGCAGCAGTAAAGAATTCAAGCATCTACTGTTATGGATAAGTGCAACTTGCACAGCTCTACTACATTCATCATCCCCACTGCAGTAACCTTAGGCTATATGGGTTGATTTCCAAAGCCTGTTCAACCTTTGATGAGAAAGGATACAAATTCATGAAGCCCTGGAGAATGGTCCTAGCAAAGCTCAACCTGGACCTTCAAAAGGAATCCAGTTTATAATAAACCAAGAACCAAAAAAAAGCAAAGCAACAAACACCAATAATCAAAGCAGTACTGTGCTAAAGTAAGTCCAAACACTGAGAAATAGAGTAAATCACAGTTAAGCTCACTCGTCCTTAGAGTACGCAAGACTTCATCAGAACTGACAAAAAAACTTGCAATCCACCATTAAACAACATTCAAAATTTATGTGACATCATACGAAAAACAGTTTGTGTGTCATTAAATAAATAAATAAGGGACATGAATACTAAAAGAAACTATATAAAATGGTTGAATATTTTGCATTTTATCATGACAAGATTAAAAGTTATAATGCTGTGCATCTCAGGTTCAGTGCACTGGATATCGATATACTATGATGAAGTCCACGGGAAACCAGAGTCTAAGTTTAGTAGCTAAATTACTTCCCTGTCCTGGTTTCCCAGGGACCTCCTTTGGTATTAATGGAAACATTGGCCAATAAAAGAAATTAAAACTTAAGGTCTCACGTACAAGAGAATGCTTGTAAATTGAGTCTATATCGTTTTTTTTTTTTTTTTTTTGTTAGGAATGTTGTGCATATTTCTCCTAAAATTGCCTTCTTAGTGTCCTTTCAGGTTTTTCACATGCCAAACAGTTGGACATATACAAAAGACCTGTACTTCCACAATTAAAATATTTACTAAATGTACAGCTTTATTATGGGCAGTAATAATAATTTTGCTTCATTCTTCCTTGCACTGGTGGCAAAATCCACACTTGAATTTTCCCTACTTTTTGTTAGCCGTGAGGATGTTTCTCCACCACTCTTTCAAACCTTTCATTAAAATTTTTGCCTGTTGTGTACATTATAAGTGGCCGATCATCCAGATATTCTGACACTTTTGGAAAGTAGGAAAATATGTTCTAATTTTTGTTCAAAAGGTTTTTATCCCTCCAGAATCACTATTGTCTTTAAATGTAATTTCTTTCCCATAGGTTGCACCCGTGGTGGTCTTAGGAACAGCATATTCCTCTCCCTTGTCCTTAGACTGGCATATATTTTGAACCCCAAGCATTTGTTATTTCATCCTGGATGGCTTCTAAAAGGTTTGTGGGGTAAGCACAGTCTAGATGCATACCATATAGATTATTGCTTTTTTTGATAAAGGTGTCATAATCAGAAAACATATGTACCAGTCTAATGTACTGGCATGCTTCACTACGCTACTTTTTTGGTTTTTGGAAGTGTGGGTGGTTACTAGCATAATGAAGGTGAGTTGGAGAAAGCAGGCTTACGGTACAGGTTTGAACAAAATGTTCTGTTTTTTTTTTTTTTTCTTAAAGTGACATCTAAGAAATTAAGTTCATCATGAGACACATGGTGTGAGAATGACAAAAACGGAGAAAAAGATTGGATGTATTTTAAAATTAATTTAAGTTATCCACGGTGTCAGACACAATATGCATATGTCATCCAGGCATTTGAAGTAACTAAGCCAACAATCAGCAAATGGAGAATTAAAAATGTGGTCTTTCTCTGAAGTCCACAACTAGTTACTGGAATACACACCTAAGATTTTATTTAGTAGAGGAAAAATCATTACAGACTTCACTGAAAACACTAAACAGTATAAACTGAGTAGTATGCAAAAGTGTGGATCTTGTTCTTCATGTAGGTTTATATTTGACACAACAGACATTAGAATTCTGATTTATGAATAGGTTCACAGGTGTGTACTAGGCTAATGGCCCTGGAGCCTTTACAAGCCTAGCCCATACAAGTGCCCTGGCATCATACTGCCCGATGTTAGTTCCCAGTGCCTCTACCAAGTAGAGACACTGGAGTGATCCCGGGGTGAACCTTCTATTACCCATCCACTCATCAAGATTTCTCTTGAAGAGGGACAGCGAGGTGCTCTGCTTGACATGTATGGGAAGTCTATTCCAGAGCATGGGCAGTCCCTGGGTGAGGAACCTGTCCCCTCCAGCATGTTCTGTTGATTGTGGTAATGAGGATGAGGTCTCTGGAGCGTGTGGTGCGGAGGGATTGGGATTTCTTTAGATGTAGCATTTCTAACAGAGCTGGGTCAGACATGGCTTTGTCAGTAAAGCAAAGATCACCCCTAAATAAGTGATATGAGACAGAGAATAGATGGAGTCTTTTGAGTCTGTCCATGTAGGACATGTGTTTAATGCCCAAGATCCTTTTCGTGAGGTACTTCTGTGGCCTCTTCAGCTGTTGTAGGTGTCTAGTGAGGTACATGCCAAATGGGGCATTATACTCAATGATTGGTCTAATGAGGGAAGAGTAGAGAGAGACAACAACCTCTTTCATCCTGGATGCAAAAGCCTTGGTAATGAGATGTGCCACAAAGAAGGACTTTCTGTGGTGGTCGACAGAGAGGTTGCTGTCAACCTGCACCCCCAGATCGCTTATAGCGCCTTCAGTTTTCAGTAGGCTGCTATCGATGTGGTAATTGGTGGGAACAGAGTTTTTATCAAAGGGGATGACGACATTTTTGGCATTAAGCTTAAGGCCATGGTTTAGACACCAGTCATTGGTCTCAGTGAAGCCTTTCTGTAAAATGTCTGCATCACTTGGGGAGTTAATAATGGCTCCCAGCTTGCAGTCATCTGTGAACTTGGTCAGCCAGAGTTCCTTTGTGTTGACCTGGACTTCTGAGAAGTAGATGCAGAACAGGAGAGGACCCAGGACTGATCCCTGTAGGACTCCACTCATGACTGGTCGGCAGTCTGACTTAGAATACACACTGTGAAAGTAGTAGAATCCATCTGTGAGACAATCTGCAACCCACCTAGTGATATAGGGGTTGATGCCTAGTTTGGTGAGTTTATCAATAATTCCTGAGAGAGAAATGGTATCAAAGGCCTTGGCCAAATTGAGGTAGGCTGTATGCACTGCCTTATCTTCAGCCACAGCCCTGGTGACTGACTCAAAGAAGTCAACCAGGTTGAGCAGACTCTGTCTTCCTTTCACAAAGCCAAATTGCGTGGTGTCTAGAGTTTGGAGATTTCCTATATCTTTGTTAATCAGGTCCATGATGATGCACTCCCATGGCTTTACATATCAGACTTGTCAGGCTAATGGGGCGAAAATTCCCAGGGTCTGTAGTTGCTCCCCCCTTTATGGAGAGGGATGACTGTAGCAGTGCGCCATTTGGTAGGGACAAAGCCTGAGGTGAGGCTGTGACTGAGCAGGGCACACAGATGTGGTGCCAGTTTACTTTGTAGTTCACAAAGAACACAGCCAGGGATATTATCAGGTCCCATGGAAGCTGTATTCTTGGCCTTGGACAATGCAGCTTTAACCTGTGCTGCAGTAATGCTGGGTGCTTGGTTGTATTCTTCCGGTATTGTGATTGGTCCTTTGGGGGGGGTAAAGTGGGCACTGAATCTGTTGGCCAGTATGTTGTTGGCAATATCTGTTGGCTCAGTATAGGAGGTACCATTATGCAGTAACTCGCAGTAAACCTGGGTATTGTCATGGAGGTTCTCGATATAACTATAGAAGGTTTTGTGATTGTTTTTAGTGTCTGCCACAATTCTGCCTTCATAGCTTTCTTTAGAGGATTTGATGAGGGATCTCAACTTTTTTTGAGGCTAATAAGGGAGTTTTGACATTCTTGGGACTTCACCTTTTTTCCCCAACAGTTTCTTCCTTCCATTGTAGACTTTATTAATGGCAGATGACCACCAGATTGGCTTCCTTTTTTTGGAGGAGAGCGTCTTGGTTCTGTTGGGTATGGCTAGTTCCATGCATTTATGTACATGTTCGTACAGTGCATTGGTGTATGATTCGGCAGACATGCAGCTATTTTCCAATGGCATGGGTGCCATGAAGTTAGCCACCTCTGTTTTTAGGAGCCCAAAGTCAGCTTTGGAGAAGTTTTTCAAAGTGGTTACCTTTGCGGGGGTGGGGGGGGGGTGTGGATTTCCATGCTGATTAAATTATGGTCAGATCTGACCAGGGAGGGATTGACTACTGGTGTAGCAACAGTCGCCCATGGTAGTAATAACCAGGTCAAGGATGTTGCTTCCTCTAGTAGGGGTGAGAATGAGCTGGTCCAGGGCATTGGAAATGATGAATTCCAGGAAGCATTGGGCCAGTGTATTGGTGCTTGAGTAGTTCTCCCAGTTGATGGAGGGGTAGTTGAAGTCTCCAAGCATGAGAGTGTTGGGTTGGACCTTGATAGATTCCAGGGTACTTAAAACATAAAGTAAGAGTCAAGGGACATAGTTGGGGACTTATAGCAGGCTATGACCTGGATCGCCATCTTACCCAATGTTAGTTGTACCTGAAGTACCTCAGATGCGTTATGCTGGGCTACTAGGCTTTAGGGGTGTGTATATCCTTTATGAATACGGAGACACCACCGCCTTTGGAGCTGCAGTCCATGTTTCGGGGCCGAAAGGTGTGGAATGTGTTATAGCCTGGTAGCGCAGGGGTGCTTTCTGCTGCTTTAAACCAGGTCTCCGTTACAGCACAAATGTCGATGTTCTCCATTTTAAGGAGTGCTTTGAGCGAGTGCATCTTGAGATTTAGACGTCTAGTGCTGAGCAGCATGACCCTCAGACTGCATTTATTTATAGCTGCTATGGTGGTAATTTGGTCTATGGAATATCGCCTAAAAAAGGCGCTATAAAGGGGGGCAAGAGCCTTAGCCAGTACCCGGAAACTCAGGGGTGACAGATGTAGGCTGTAAAGGCTGCCAGCCTACCTAGATAGAATTTTATGGATAATTCTGTCATTTGTAAATATTGATGTAAACCACAGGTTTGTTGTCTTAAATGGTAAAAATAGAGTTACATGTGGAACTGGAAAAAAATGTAACAGTACACTCTGCTGTAAGTTAGCTAAGTCAAGCATTTTATGACTGTCTTTGATCTAAAGTTGGCTCCAGCCTGTCTAGATGAAGACATTCTTTCTATTGTTTTAATCAAGAGTTAAATTGCTAGATTTAAACATGCAAAGGTATTTGTATTGCTCTGCTTCCTGACCAGCTGCAAGATAACAAAAGGATATGTTAAGAATGTAAGTGTAGTTTCTGTTAGCCTGGGAACCCAGGGAAGTCTGAAGAATAATGTAATGGAAACCAGGACTGTCTTGCTCTATATGTAAGTTTATCTAAGATTTGTGTTTTCTCTTGGTCTAATCTTTCTAGTTTCTAGCTATTTCTAAGTGTTTTTCTGTGATGTCAGAACTGTACTACTGAATTATTTAAAGTATTTATCTGTGATCTCTGAACTCTTCACTAGCACTGTGTAGTAAAAAGTATTGTCTTGTGTTTTGACTATTTGTTATTAAATATTTTTAAACCCTTTCAACTGTGGCTGTTTTTGTAGAGATAATTTAAGCTCTTTAGAGTACTTGCATACCTTTGGTAAAATTGTACAAAGCCACTCTAATAGCTTTAGCCCTGGGCTATACTACCAATTGGATAATAATATTGCACAGTAATAATTGGACACCCTTTTAAAGGCCCTTGGAGTAGCTGATAAATATTAGGGCTGGTGGCAGCTGCTACTACCGCATAGTCTGGAAAAGGGGGGCACAGCTGGAGAACCTGTGCCAACCTTCCCCAGGAGTGTCTGTGTGGTTGTATAACCTCTTCCCAAAGTGTGTGTGTGTGTGTGTGTGTGTGTGTGTGTGTGTGTGTGTGTGTGTGAGAGATACTTGGGCAGGGACACGAAGCACTGGTTAGACAGAGAGGATGCTAGAGGTTTTAGCTTGCCCAGCTAGGCTGAGATCTGGACCCTATAGCTGTGCCAGTGGGGAGTCTTATTGGGGACCTAGAGAGTGATGAAGTGACCAGTTCCAGACTGACTGTGATCTCTGTGTGCTCTTAAGGGAAATTGCACTTTACTGCGTGTATTTGTTATCGTTTCCTCCTATATGAGTGTTAGTGGTGAGGACTGAGGCTTTTTGATTGCTGGGCCAGGGCACTGGCGTCACATATTAATTGTTTGGCAGCGGTGGGATATCCACACCACATATTAATTGGTTGGCAAATATTAATTGGCTTGTAGTGGTGTGGGTAGAGTGAATTCCCGCAGCTTGTGTACAGTGAGTTTTGAAGGTGTTGTGTACTCTAAATCAGCCACGCAGTGAATACTCAAGAGTTCAGATCACAATTGTTTTATTTCTTTTGTTAGCTTAGTCAGGGTGACAGACAGCATGTCAGCAGAGGAGTACGGAAAGCTGACAAGGAGCCAGCTGGCGGAGATGTGCCAGGCTAGGGGACTGCTGCATGGAAACCTGACTAAGGCAGACCTGATTGCAGCCTTGGTTACAGCTGCATCAGAAAACAGCAACCAGAAGGACAAGCTGACTGGCAGTGGCGATATAATACCCATGAGAATGGACCGCTCACCCTTTCTGCAGAGGACTTAAAAATCCATTTGGAGCTAAAGAGACTTGAGTTGGAGGCCAGATGTGTGGAAACAGAAGCAACTGAGAGACTGAGGCTTCTAGAAAGTGAGGACAATGAGAGGCTGCGACGTTTGCACACTGAGGAGAATGAAAACTGCTACACCTGGAAGCCGAGGAAAAGGAGAGGCAGAGGCAGCATGAGAAAGAGATGCTGACTCTTTGCCAGAGTCATGGAGGTAATGAGGAAAGGAGTAACTGGACCTCAGAAGCACAACAGGTCAGTAATTTTTTTCCCGCAGTTTAAAAAGGTAGATAATTTTGATAGTTGCATTCATATGTTTGAAATGGTACGCAAACTGTATAGTGTTGACCAAAGGCTCTGGGTACGGTACCTGATCTCCCTTACTCCATGGTAAAGCTGTAACCGTTTTGTCAAAAATGCCTGACATTGCATGTTTTGATTATATTGCTGTTAAAAAGCATTTGTTACAATTGTTTAAGCTAACACTTGAAATGTACAAGACAAAGTTTTGTGAGCAGAGATGCAAGGCAGATGAAAGTGTGTGTGAATATGTTGCTGAACTGAGCACTTATTTCCATAGGTGGGTGAGTGGATGTCAGGTCACCACTTTTGAAGGGGTGGCAGACCTTTTGATGAGTGAACAAGCTCTTAGCACTTTGCTTGAGGACATGAGGATCTGGTTAGCTGATAGACAATATGCTACTTCAGATGAGTTGGGGAAGAAGGGAGACCTATACCTGGCAAGCAGGGCAGCCCTGCACAGGAAAGGGACCCCCAGTACTGCTCAAGGGTCTAAAGGAAACCATGGTGGGCAGCACACACTGCCCCAATAGAATCTGCCAGTAGCAGGGGAAGCCACTAGTCCAGGACCTAGGGTTATATGTTTTGAATGCAACCAGTGGGGCCATGTGGAATACAGATGTCCACGGAGGCAAGGTGGGGAACAAAAGTTGAGTGAGCCAGCAAGTGGGAAAGACAAAATGCAATAGTAGGTTGTCTTGAGACAACAGGGTACAAATCTACCATCTTGCAGATGTCCTGATTGGGAAGGATTTGGATAAGGCAGTACCATGTGCTTATGCAGTTACACACGGTCAGGCTAGGAGACAAGCATGTGGGTCTGGTAGCCTGGTGGTGACCCAGACAGATGGCATACTTGCAGCCAGGACTGGTGAGGTGGTTACTTCGGGGGGGGGGGGGGGGGGGGGCTACTCTGTAGCAGGGAGACTGAATGTGAGCCACAGCTGCTTGTGGATGGTGATGTTCCCTTGGACAGAGTGATTGCAAAGGTAGAGGTGAGTAGTAATACCCAGGCTGACAGTGAGGCACCACTGTCAGAGGATGCCAGACTTCCTGTAGAAGGGGAGCTGGGAAGGGTTACAAGGAGAGGGTTGAGACAGGCTCAGTTCTTAGACCCTACACTGCAAGGACTGAGAAAGGTAGCTAGGGAGACACCTGATTCTCAAGAAAAGGGGGAATCTGTATACTGGGACAAAGGGTTACTATACAGAGAGGGAGGGCTGGAAGGTGAGAGAGTACAGTAGTTGGTAGTACCTAGAGTCTACCATCTGTCACTTCTAGCCATAGCCCATGATATTCCCTTTGCAGGTCATATGGGCATAAAACATACAAAGAGGCGTATTATGCAGAACTTCTATTGGCCTGGAATTTCCAGAGATGTAACAGGGTACTGCAAGACCTGTGAGCAGTGCCAAAAGGTAGGCAAGGCAACCAACAAGGTGAGAGCTCCTTTGATGCCTTTGCCTGTGATTAAGGAGCCATTTCAGAGGGTAGCTATGGATATTGTGGGTCCTCCGAGTACCCCAAATTCCACAGGGAAAACGTATATCCTAGTGGTAGTGGATTATGCTACACGATACCCTGAGGCAGTGGCTTTGTCCTCCACTGAGGTAGAGAAAGTGGCAAATGCTTTGTTAGAGATTTTCATCAGGGTAGGTTTCCCAAAAGAAATACTGTCTGACAGAGGTGCCACTTTCATGTCAGACCTGCTGGCTTGTCTGTGGAAGTCCTGTGGGGTGAAGCACATTAAGACCACCCCCTACCATCCCCAGACTAATGGTCTTGTTGAGAGGTTAAACTCTACAATCAAGTCCATGCTACGGGAATTTGCAGATCATTTTAAGAGGGAGTGGGACAAATATTTGCCCCATCTGTTATTTGCTTACACAGAAATTCCCCAGGAATCCACAGGTTTTTCACCCTTTGAGTTGCTGTATGGGCATAAGGTGAGGGGACCTCTAGATTTAATTAAGGATGAGTGGGAAGGTGAGTGCGAGTCTCACAAGGAGTCTACTGTGGCATACGTCCTAAACCTCAGGACAAGGCTCAGGGAACTCATGGGCTTGGCCCAGGAGTACCTGGCAGAAGCCCAACAAGAGAAAAAGGTGCGGTATGACAGGAATGTTCGAGCTACAGAGTATGCTGTGGGGCAGCAGGTAATGGTCCTCATTCCTGTCAGACGCAACAAACTGCAAGCAGCTTGAAAGGGACCCTACAAGGTGGTAAGAAAGGTAAGTGATGTTAACTACATGGTGGAACTGCTAGGCAAGAAGGAAGGGGCACAAATTGTACCATGTTAACATGATGAAACCTCACCATGATAGGGAGGCCCTTGTGCTGAGCATTTGCAATGGATTGCAGCAGGAGTCTAAGAGAGATCTGGGGACTGATGATCTCAGCGAGGCTTGGGTTGACACCTCAGTGGAAGGGGTAGCAATGTCCCAGTAGCTATCTCCTACCCAGGTTCGAGAGATCCGAGCAGTGTTACAGGAATTTGGGGACATGTTCACTGGGAAACCAGGGTGCACCCACCTGGGTCAGCACCAGGTGGACACAGGACCCCAAAGGCCTATTAGGCAGGCCCCTTTTAGAGTGCCTGAGAGAGTCAAACAGACTCTGAAGGAGGAGGTACAGGAGATGCTGGAACTAGGGGTAATTCAAGAGTCCAACAGTCCCTGGGCCTCCCCAGTGGTGCTGGTGCCAAAGAAGGATGGCAGCACCAGGCTCTGTGTGGACTACAGGAAATTAAATACTCACACAGAGTCAGATTCTTACCTCGTGCCTAGGACAGATGAGGCCCTAGAGCAGCTGGGTGGGGCTGAGTATCTTACAACCATTGATCTTACCAAGGGTTACTGGCAGGTGCCCTTGTCTCCCAGTGCTAAAGAGAAGTCAGCCTTTGTGACTTTTGGCTTGTATGAGTTCACAAAGATGCCCTTTGGGATGAAGAATGCCCCAGCAACTTTCCAGAGGCTGGTATATCATATCCTAGCAGGAGCAGAAGGGTTTGCCCTTGCTTACCTAGATGATATTGCTAGTCTCACTACAGTGCTGTACTGACATTTATGCTTGCAACCCTAGGCTCCATCTTAGCAACTTGGCATTTTGCTGGCTGGCTATGTTTAAGCATGTTAGGGGGCTGTGACCTGTCATAACAGTGAATTTCCTTCCATACAGAAAAGGCTTCGCTAGGGACGGCTTGCACCTGTCACCCCTGGGCTTTCAGATATTGGCAAAGGCTCTTGCTACCCCCATAGTGCCTTTTTTAGGCAAGGCTCAAAAGACAAACCCACCTCCATAGGTATCACAAGGGATAAGAAACTAAGAGTAATGCTACTCAATGCCAGAAGTCTAAACCTCAAGATGCACGCACTCGAAACTCTCCTTAGCATGGAGAACATCGATATCTGTGCAGTAACAGAAACCTGGTTCAAGGCTCCTGAGATCACCCCAGCACTAGCAGGTTATACCTCATACCATGCTTTTCAGCCCCAAAACTTGGACCGAACAACAAAAGGAGGGGGAGTATCAATATTCGTCAAAGATACCCACACCTCCAGGTTGGTGGCACAGCACGAAGCATCAGACACTATCCATGTGCAACTAACAATGGGTAAAACTGCCTTCCAGTTTATAGCCTGCTACAGACCACCCTCCCAAACCCAGGAACCCCACTCGGCCTTCAAGACAACACTGGAAAATATGAAGGTCTCTCCAAACACCATTATATTCGGCAACTTCAACTACCCAAACATAGACTGGGAGCATTACTCTAGCTCCAACACCCTAGCCCAAAGGTTCCTAGAATTTATAAACTCAAATGCTATGGAACAACTTGTTACCATTCCCACAAGAGGGGAAAATATACTGGACCTGATTATCACCAACATGGGGACTCTATGCTCCAGACCAGAAGTGTATCCCTCACTGGTAAGATCAGACCATAAACTAATCTCACTGGATATTCACATCCCGACCCCACCTCCTGCCCAGAAAAACACAGTGAAAAACTTTTCTAAAGCAAATTTCACACTCCTCAAAACTGAGGTGGAAACCTTCAAAGCCCCCGGGCCTGTGGAAAATACAGCCCAGACCGCAGAATCCTTTATAAACGCATTCTATGAACACCTTCAGGAATGCATGGATCATGCAATCCCAAATAAAACCAAGACCCAATCCTCCAAAGGCAGATGTCCTGTCTGGTGGACTCAAGCCATAAACAAACTATACAATAGAAGGAGGAAGCTACTACATGATAGAGCAAAATCCCAAAAAGGGAAGGCATCTCTGATCAGTATTAGCAAATAAATACGGGCACTCATAAAATCTTCTAAGGCCAGCTTAGAGAGAAAAATTGCACAGGACACTAAGGATAATCACAAGGCTTTCTTTAGTTATGTTAGGAACCTGGGTGGGAATTCCTAGATATGCTCAGAATTAGTCCAAAATGACAAAAAATACACCAAACCCACAGACATTGCCAACATCCTAGCTGATAGGTTCAGCACAAACTTCTCCCCCCCTCCCCACCAAAGGGGCAAATATCTATCCCAGCAGAGTGCTGCCCCCCTGACATCTCAGATGCTCAGGTAAGAGACGCCCTCTCCAAAGCAAAAAACACAGCATCAATGGGACCAGACTGTGTCCCAGGCTGCATCCTACATGACCTCCAAGTAGAGCTAAACCCAAACATAAAACTACTGTTCAATCTCAGCATTACTACAGGATATGTACCCAAACAGTGGCGTACAGCAACAGTGGTCCCTCTCCACAAAGGTGGTGCCTCAACGGATCCTGGAATCTATCGCCCCATAAGCCTAACTAGCTTGGTCTGCAAAGCTATGGAAAGGATCATCATGGACCTCATAAATAAAGATATTGGGGACCTACTACAGACACTGGATCCTACTCAGTCCGGCTTTGTTAAGAGCAGATCCTGTCTCTTAAACCTGGTTGACTTCTTTGAAACAGTCACCAAGGCCATTGACGAGGGGAAGGTGGTCCACACAGCCTACCTGGACCTCGCAAAAGCCTTCGATACAATACCCCACTCGGGCATTATAGATAAGCTCACCAGTTTAAATATAAACCCCTATGTCACTAGATGGGTTGCAAACTAGCTCAAGGACAGAACCCACATGGTTAGAATTGCTGGAGCCATGTCAGACTCCAAACCAGTTACAAGTGGCGTCCCACAAGGCTCAGTCCTGGGACCTCTCTTGTTCGGTATATATTTCTCAGAGGTACAGGCCAACACGGAAGGACTGTGGCTGACCAAGTTCGCAGATGACTGCAAACTGGGCGCCATAATCGACTCTCCAGCCGACACAAGCATCCTCCAAAAGGGCCTCATAGAAACAGACAACTGGTGCCAGAGCCATGGCCTCAAGCTAAACACCAAAAAGTGTATAGTCATCCCCTTTGGCAAAAACAAAGTGCCCACAAATTACCACATAGGTGGTAATCCATTAAGTACAGAAGAAGTAATTAGGGACCTGGGGACCCAAGTTGATAGCAATCTCTCATTTGACAACCACGTGGCCAAAGTGGTTAGAAAAACATTTTATATAACCCACCTAATCATGAAGGGATTCACATCTACATCAGGGGAGGTCATCGTGCCTCTTTACTCATCCCTCATCAGGCCCATAATT
Organism: Protopterus annectens; assembly: GCF_019279795.1. Lineage (NCBI taxonomy): Eukaryota > Metazoa > Chordata > Ceratodontiformes > Protopteridae > Protopterus > Protopterus annectens. The sequence goes on from NC_056746.1 coordinate 416,776,347, forward strand.
GAGTACAATGCCCCTTTTGGGATGTACCTTACCAGACACCTGCAGCAACTGGAAAGACCCCAAAGGTACCTCACCAAGAGGATCAAAGGGATCAAACAGATGCAATATGCTGCCTGGTTAAAGAAACTCCAGCTCTACTCAGTGGCATACTGCCTGCTTAGAGGCAATCTGTGCCTGACGTATATAAAGCCATGTCCAACCCAGAATTAATGGACATGCTGCACCTCAGAAAATCCAAATCCCATCGAGCTACGCGCTTGAAAGACTTGAACCTCAGCACTGAAATAAATAGGACATGCTGGAGGGACAGATTCATAACCCAGAGGCTCCCTTCACTATGGAATAAAATCCCAGTCCAGGTTAGGCAGAGTCCCTCATTGACTCTCTTCAAAATGAATCTTGATGAGTGGAAGGGAGATCGTAGGTTTACCCCGGGTATCACTTCTGTGTCACTGTTAGACAGAGGCACAGTATACTAACCTCGAAAAAGGGCATAGCAAAATTAATTTAAAATGGGTGGTGAAAGCCAAACACACTCTGACTAGGCTTATAAATGCCCTAGGGCAGATAGCCTAGTATGAACCTATGACATTCTTTTGATTGTTTTAACCAAGAGTTAAATTGCTAGATTTAAACATGCAAATGTATTTGTATTGCTTTGCTTCCTGACCAGCTGCAAGATAACAAAAGGAGATGTTAAGAATGTAAATGTAGTTTCTGTTAACCTGGGAACCCAGAGAAGTGTGAAGAATGATATAATGGGAACCAAGAATGTGATTTTAAAAACAGAGAGAATCAGAGGGCATTAAGCATTTTTGTCTTGACCATCCAGCTCACCAGCACTGATTTGCTCTATATGTAAGTTTATCTTAGATTTGTTTTCTCTTAGAAATAGCTAGAAACTAGAAAGATTAGACTAAGTCTTTTTCTGTGATGTCAGAACTGTACTACTGAATTATTTTAAGTATTTCTTTGTGATCTCTGAACTCTTCACTAGCATTGTGTAGTAAGAAGTACTGTCTTGTGTTTTGACTATTTATTAAATATTTTTAAACCCTTTCAACTGTGGCTGTTATTGTAGAGATAATTTAAGCTCTTTAGAGTACTTGCATGCCTTTGTTAAAATTGTACAAAGCCACTGTAATAGCTTTAGCCCTGGGCTATACTACCAATTGAATAATAATATTGCACAATAATAATTGGACGCCCTTTTAAGGGCTCTTGGAGTAGCTGATAAATATTAGTGGGTGGTGGCAGCTGGTACTACCACATAGTCTGGGGAAAAAGGGTCACAGCTGGAGAACCTGTGCCAGCCTTCCCCAGGAGTGTCTGTGTGGTTGTATAACCTCTTCTCAAAGTGTGTGTGTGTGTGTGTGTGTGTGTGTGTGTGTGTGTGTGTGTGTGTGGTTACTTGGGCAGAGACACAAAGCACTGGTTGGACAGAGAGGGTGCTGGAAAGTTTTAGCTTGTCAACTTGGCTGAGATCTGGACCCTACAGCTGTGCCAGTGGGGAGTCTTATTGGGGACCTGGAGAGCGAGGGAGTGACCAGCCCCGGACTGACTTGTGATCTCTGTGTGCTAACAGAAATTGCACTTTACTGTGTGCATTTGTTATCCTTTCCTCCTATATAAGATGCCCCTCAGTGGTATTAGTGGTAAGGATTGAGGCTCCTTAATTGCTGGGCCAGGGCATAGGTGTCACACAGGCCATCTCTGGCAAAGCATCAAGGACTGTCAGTCATGTCGTCCCAAGCAGACAGATACTGGATCTCCTCAGAATGACACCAGAAACTTAGCCATTTGTTGAAGTCAATCTTTTTTTTGTTTGTACTGCGGTATCATTCTGGGTGACGGTAGGATACAGCTCAGGGCTAAGGTCATACTTGCCTGGGCCACATAATCCGAGAGCTCCACTATGTATCATTTCTTGTCCAGGAAAATTTAACTGTAACGCTAGGGCAGATATTTATATTGCATTGTGTTCGATCTGTGATTCCTTTTACATAGGTAAGCCTGAATGTATATCAAAAAGTAGAATTTATAAACACAATGAGGACATACACAATAAAATATTAATACTGCACTATACAAACATTCTTTTAGGTGCACTGCTTTCAAGAAATGGCAGTTTTTGTAGCTGACAAGATCAACAGTTTAGCTGAAAGTTTCTGGAAAGACATGTTAGAATAAAAAGAACTGGTGTGGCAATTACATATAAATACCACAGTGCACCCAATAATAAAAGCACATCCTTATATCCACTGTTGAAACTCATATAATTAGCTATTGTTTTTGTTTTTCACATCTTTTTATAAAAGGCTTTTAAAAACACAAATGTTGATTAATAAACTGCAAATTATTATTTGATTGTTTTGTACTGATCATCTGATTTTTATGGTGATAATTATTGGTTCCTTAGTACATAAAGTACTAATTTTGAAAAACTCTTCACTTGTTAAGGTGAAAGTGCTCAACTGGTGTTATATTGTGAAATTAACTTGTGTTTCCTATTTTTGACTTATTGTGAAGTTTGGTTTAGTAGTTTGTAGTTTTTTGCTTTGTGACTTAGTTTAGGAAAGTTTTTTTGAAGTCTTACTTTTTGAATGTTATTTCATGTTGGATTACAAGTTTCTTGTCAGTTCTGATGAAGTCTCGACTACTGTTAAGAACAAAAGTGCTTAACTGTGATTTCATTAAAGGATTTTACCTTCTTTCTGAGTGTTTGGACTTAAGTTTAAAACGGTATTTATTTGATTATTTTTTATAACACCTTTATTGAATTATCACTTGTGACAGGCAAACTTACATTTATATAAAAGTAATCAAACCATATCAACAATTTCATCTTTACAAACTTTATAGGAAATAGAACAATATATGTTATGTATAATCTAAGCAACGGGTCATAAATTATTCAATTCCCGCCTTCTCTTAAACCTCATTACTCCTCCAAAAAATTTTTTCTGCGCGCATTGTTCCAACAATTTCATTTATTTCTATACAATTTACTCCTACCATTTACTAAAGATCCCACTTCCTGTTCTTTTATCTCTGTTACAATACACTGCAAGTATAATTGGTTTAGATTTTTTGATTTCCACTTTCTAGTAATTGCTGTATTTCCCTAATTTATTAATCCAGTTTGTAATGTTTTGTAAAATTATGAACGGTGGTCCAGTTAGCTCCTCTATAATGCTTCTAGAGTCCAATCCTTTGCAGTATGACATCAGTGAAGACAATGCTCTAGTAGAATGTGCCTTGATACTTCATGGAATGGATTTCTCATGGGAATAACAGCAAAAAGCAATAGCAGAAGACCTCTACCGGAGGACTGAAGCAATAGCAGAAGACCACTACTGGAGGACTGTCTGTTCAGACACAAAATGTCCCTATTTTTTCTCATGATAAGTAATAGAAAGCTAATTAACTTTTCTAAAGGACACAATTCTGTCAAGACGGTACCTGAGCTACCTATGCATGCCCAGAGTATGCAGAATCTTTTCTCCCTGTTTTTTAAGTTCTGGGTATAAGACTGAGAGATTGGTGGCTTGATTCAAAGTAAACCCTAAAACCACTTTGGGCATAAAAGAGGGATTTGTTTTAATGTAACCCAATCGCTGTGGAACATGAGATAAGGTTCACCCACTACAACAGCTTACAACTTAGACTTCTTGCAGATATTAGAGCAACAATAAATACAGGTTTCCAAGTCAAGAACCTTAAATCAGCCTGATGAGCCAGGTGAGATAGTCAAATTTTCCAGCACAAATTTGAGATCCTAAGGAGGAGCAACCTGTTTACGAGAAGGTCTCAGGTACAAAATTCCTTTCAGAAACTCTTTTCCACAGACAGAAAAGAAAGATGACAATCCATTGGCAGACATGCTGAAATAGCTATAAGATGAACCTTTATAGAAGAAAAGAGGCCAGAGGACAAATATTTAAGCACCAGCAGTACAGAATCCCTAATGGGTCACTGGTTACTGGCTATGCACCAAACTGAAAATCACTTTCATTTGCCAATACAGGATTTTCTATTTTCAGGTTTTCTTGCCTCCATTAGTACCTGATGCAAGTCCTCATGAAATAAGTGTCTAAAAGGTATTAGAACAGAATCATCCAGGCAGTAATCTGAAGCTGATTGAGACTGGGGTGCATTAAACTTCCACTGTCTTGTGTGAGCAGATCCAGTCTGTAAGCAAGCTTGAAGTAATTGCCCTTACCCAGTTACTTAAAATGGAGAATCAATGTTGCCTAGGCCAAGAAGGAACCACCACAATGAGTTTCGGGGAGTCTTTCTGAATCTTCAGAATTACGTTGGATATCTGTTGAAAAGCATAAAAGAACGTTCACATTCAAGTGAATGAAAATGCATCTGTTTTGCAGGCTTGCTTGCAAGGAGCCCTGGTGCAGAATTTGTTTAGTTTTCTGTTTTGAAAGGAGATGAACACATCTACTTGAGGTGTTCCTCACAAATGGATTAGTCCACAGAAGAATCTCCCTAGTTCAATTTCCATTTGTGAGAGTCTGTCCTGGTCCTGCCCAACTAGTCTGCCACTATGTTTTGCTCTGATGGAATATAATATGTTTGGATGGTTAAAAAATGCTGTAGAGCTAACTCTCAAGCCATCATACTCAGCCTGCTGAGGGGGTATGACCTTGTGGCTCCATGCTTGTTCATGTACCATATGACTGTGGTATTGTCTGTAATATGTAGAGGTCCAGGAGACCAGAGGTGATGAAGACATTTCAAGACATGGATCACAGCCAACATCTCCTTTATACTGATGTGCTTTATTCTGTGACTTCACAGCCCTTGCACTTTTACCCCATGGAAACTCTACCCCAAGCAAAATCTGTAGCATCTGTTTTGAGATACTGGTTTGTGGTCTGCTGAGCAAAAGGGAGACCTGGGTTAAAAGCTGTATTTATAGTTTCCACCAATGCAGTTCCTTTTTAGAAAGCCCAGAACTGGAGTTCGATGGTCCGGAGAATGCAAATGTTGTGACCATGTGTTTTTTTTTTTTTTTAGAAATCACTGCATCTTCCTTGTGTGTAATTTGGCTAGAGGAATCAAGAGCATCATAGAAGCCATGAACCCCAAAATCATCAGAAAGTGTCTTGTAGATGAATGAGACTGAAATGGAAGAAATTTCAAGATAAAAGTCCACCTTCGCTTGTGTCACAAAAGCCTTTTGAAAATAAATGCCTAGAAGACAACTAAGAATACAATACTGTGAGAGGTGTCAAGGAGGATTTTAGAACATTTATCTGGAAAATCAGATTGGTTAAGAGAGACAACCCAGGTTAATGACTCTTGACCTCTGGATAAAGACTTTGCAAAGATAACCAAGTCATCTAAATAAGAAAGTGTGTGAATGCCATTCAGTCTGCAGTGAGCTATGACTGGGGCTAGACATTTTGTAAACACCCTTGGAATTGTAGATAACCCAAAATGTAATGCAGAAAACTGATAATGTGACCTGGATATAGAGAAACTCAGAAATTACCTTAGGACAATGGCTATGGGAATGGGATAATAAGCATCTTTTAGGTCTAATGTTACCATGAAACACATACGAGGAATGAGGGGTAATAGGTTCTTCAGTGTCAGCATTTTGAATTTTAGTGCTTTCTCATACAGGTTCAGGAATGAAAGATCTAGTACTGATCTCCAACCGGCCACTTTCTTTGATATCAGAAACATTTTGGAATAGAATATTTGCCCTTTTGACTTATAGGCACTGGTTCTATGATTCCTAGGGTGCGTAAAGATTGAAGAACTTGAGGAAAATATTCTGTTTGGTTTAAAGGGTGGGGAGGAATTCCCCTGAAAGGACAGTTTTTGTATCTAGTGCCATCTATACCTATCCTGCATCATTTTTAACACCCACAAGTCTTTTGCCAAAGGGGGATGTTGAGAACCAGTTTTTAGGACATTTTTTAAAATATATTGGCTGGAGGAAGGGAAGGGGGAATGAATGTTGGCATAGTCATTCTGTACTATTGGACTGTCCTTTTTTCTGAAATAGTCCACTTTTTTATTCCCTCTGACCATCTCATTTTTGCTCCTTGTTTTCCAGAATATCGCTGGGTATGCTTACTTGTTTTTTTAGGGAAAGCAGGAGACCTAAACATTTTATACTAGGGAACATGAAAAATCTTGGCTACTCCCTGAATCAACTTCCTTGTTTTATCAAATTGGGGTTTTCTGAACCTGAATAGTGAAAGTGCCAAATAATACACCTTTGTCTAAAGCAGAATCTAAGATTTCAGATTTTACCTCATCAGCAAACTTTTGGTTACATGCCCAGGCATATCTTTTAACTCTAACAGTAGCAGTGGCCACAGACACAGTATCTGCACAACCATACATATTCTTCAAAGCATGTTTGGCTACCTGGGACAAAATAAAAAAACAGGACTCAAAAAGGAACTATCTTCTGTATGAAGTGTGGCAGAAAATTCCCCCAGACTGCCCACATAACAAAGCATAAACTTTCACATGTATACCTGATAACTGAGAAATCTAAAAGTTAAAGTAGAAGAAAAAAAATCATACCTAAGCAGTCTTGTACTTTGTACCTTCTTTGTCACCAGGAGAAAGATTAGTGATCAGGAGCAGTCTATTACCAGGAGTCAAGGCAGCAAATACGGCTGCAGGATCTGATCTAAGATGAGAAAAAAACATGTATTAGTCTGAGGCACTTTACATATTTTAACTGTGGAAGAAGACTGACTTGAAGGAAGGAAATCTATTTGGTCTGATGGTCTCTTACCTTGGCTATTCCATGAAAAATTTCCCAGAGTGTCTTACAGAACTAGAGAAGATTATTCTCCCATGCCTAGATTGGACACTGGAAAAACTGAAGAGGATCTGGCTAACTCCTGGTACATGGTGTCCAAATTGACTTCGCCAGAGGAAGCGGTTTGTAGAACCATCAATGGCCAATGCAGGTTCACCTACTATTGGTTGAGGCCTAGACTGAGCCCACAACACCAGAAAGGGCTCCTTGCCAAGTACTTTGTCTTTTTAGGTACAGCAGGACTGAAGTAACCAACCATGCTTTTGCTGAGGAGGAGATGCCAAATGAGTCAGTTGGAAGGTAAGTTGTCATAGTGTATCCATAAGCAGATCACTTACACACACACTTCTTATCCCGTCCCTTTGGTAAGTAAATGCACAAGCATTGCGCAAATTCCCTGAATTACTTTAAAAGTTGTAATTCCACTAACAGAAAAAAAAGAAAATTGTAGGTAGGCTGTCATGAAATGAATATAAGTATTAAACAATGTATTTATTTTATTTTTATTTAACATTTGTTAACTGGGAAAGTCAGACTTGGAACAAAGCCAATTTTCTAGCGGAGGCCCAGGGAGAAACACTCCAGACGCATGTCTTTGTGACATGGGAGGAAACCAGAGCATCCGGAGGAAACCCACACGAAGGCAGGGAGGACATGCAGACTCCACAAAGAAGGCACCTCACCCGAGAATCGAACTGAAGAACCTCTTGCTGTGAGGCGACAACGCTACCGCTGCACCACTGTGCCAACAAATAAATCATGCTCCTGCCTGTCCCAAAATAAAACTTTGTCACAAAATTTAATGTTTACACAAGCAGTAAATATTTTCCCCAAAAAGAGCCCACAGTTGGCTATAAAACACCTGCAGCTAAAAACAGCAATCCCTGACAAAAAAGTTCTGATACTGAAATATGTCATGCTTCTTAAAGGGGAAATACCACTTTTAATCAGAAAATAACTAAAATATTGTCATTATTTAACTGTACTCCTACATGTGTGCAAATTCTTACTTACGTGTACTATAACTGTTTCTCCAGACTTGAAATGTTAACTTTTAAATTATAATTGTGGAGCACTTCTCCCCTAGCATTCACTGAAAATGTGTCTCATTCCAGGTCAAACTACCCTAGTAAACAAAGGTAATCAATATAAATAATTTTAAACAATATTTTACTAAAAGAGCAATAGTGTCTTTGTGAAAGGGCTTCCTAATGGGGACTTACCTGCCAGAAAGAAAACTGTGTGCTGCTCCCCTGAAGCTTCTTAAGATGCAGTGAAAGTACTGAAGAAATGCAGGCAAATTTCCCAACTTATGATGCTGTTAGTGATCAAAAGCAAAGTTAATACATACAGATAACATTACCCTTTAGAATTTCAGTGTCTTGGGTAAAATTACTGCTTCAGAGTCAGGTTGTTTCATTCTGACTGCGCACCTGAAGTCTCCAAGATCAAGTGTCTGTATGTAGCATATGTAAAGCATGGGCTATGTTGAGGCAGTTGAGTTCTTCAGCTCAGTCATCTTCAGCATACTAAACAATCTCGCTCCCCTTAGACAAAAAGAGAGTAAAGACCAACCATGCCAGTTAGCTAACAAGATCCACTAAGGATCTCCTGAAACACAGGGACAAATCATGGAAAATCTGGCAAAAAAACAAAAACCCATCTGACCTCGTCCAATACAAACAGCTCCAAAACCAGGTTAAACGCTTAGTACTACAAAACAAAAAAAAAGAACACTGCCTTACATTACAAAATCAACACAAGCAAAACCCATAGAAATTCTGGAAATCTCTCAACTCTTTATTAAACCCAGGCCCTAGTAATAATCCTTGCCGACCCAAAAAAAAACACCCATTGAAATTGCTGCAACCTTCCACTCCTATTCCATAGATACTATAGCCAATCTGACCACTACCTTTCCCCAAGACCAGCTTGTTCACCACAGACCTCTCCACAGCTAACACCAGTACACCCCATATTCCCAACTTTGTCACCTATACTCACCTCAACCATTAAAAAATTGCTTCTAAAACTCAAACCATGCACAAATGCCCATGACAATATACCCGCAAATACCAGCAAATCTCAGCCATTTCCATCATTTACCCTATCAGCATACTTCTCAACAGATCTATCCAAGAATCCTATATGCCCATCATCTGGAAAAAAGCTTATATCCTCCCTTCTACACGATGGGGGGGCCCAACAGAGACACCACCAACTTCCACCCCATTGCTACACTATCACCCATCTCCAAGATTCTGGAAAAATGTATTCATTCTCAACTTCTTCACCATCTGACTCAAACACATCCTCTCCCCCACCCAACATGGATTTAGGCCATGACATAGTACCACCACTGCCCTCATATAATTCATGGACACTGTCAAACGAGCCTGTGACACTGGTAAAATTGTATCTTCACTATTTTTTGATCTTTCTAGAGCTTTCGATACTATATCACACTCCTTCTCACAAAACTCTCTAACATAGGTACCTCACCTCAAACTCTAAACTGGTTCACTAATTACCTCACTAACAGGCAACAATCAACTAAATGGCAGAATTCTTACTCCCCTTTCCTAAACACCACCACTGGTGTTCCTCAAGGCTCCATTTTAGAGCCACTTCTGTTTAGCATATTTATCAATAACTTCCACACCGCACTCTCTCACGGCTCAGTCATCCAGTATGCAGATGACTCCACTATCATCTGCACTGCAAACAACTCCTCAGAACTACACCAACTCATCCAAAATGCTCTCGCCTCCACCGAAATTTGGATGTCTAATAATCATCTTGTCCTGAACCCCAACAAAACCAAACTGGTAATCTTTGCCCCCAAAAGTCCACACCACTACAAAAAGAGAACTTCACCATTCAATCCCTAAATGGTATCACCATCAACATTGTACCTAGTACAAAACTCCTAGGTCTCATCATAGACTAAAACCTTACATTTGGCCTGCACATCCAGTCCAATGTCAAAACGACACATCAAAAGCTTGGCATTCTCTACCGACACAAACATCTACTCAGTGTATCAGCCTAACTTTCCCTTGTCTCTTCTTTTCTATTATCCTCTCTTTTATACACTGCTCCCGTCCTCACCAACATTCAGTCCTCTCTAAAGTCCAAACTAGACTCATGCTACAACAAAATTGCTAAGTTTGTAACTAATGCCTCCTACTCATTCCACTACTGCTTATCATTACGCAACCTAAAATGGCTTGAACTCTCCAACTACCTCACCTTTATTCAACTAACTACAGCTCACACACTCATTCATAATCTATCCATGTACCTTGCTCTATCTTCTATACTTACTTTATACCATCTTAACAGACCACTCTGATCCAACAACCAACTGCTCGTAAATGTAGAAAAACCCAAACTTTAGGCTGGCCAGATGTTTTACTCCTTTAGCATTGCAAAACTTTGGAACTCCCTCCCCCAACACTTAGATCCACCCGCTCAGTAACCATCTTCAAGACATCTCTGAAACGACATCTCTCCTCATCTTGGCTGTGCACATGTGCTAACACCACATCTCATATAACTTAACTTCAACCATCACAACTATTCTCACCCCCACTCTACTACTCTGGCATGCTCCTTTCACATCCACCTGTCTTTTTACTTACTCTGCCTCAACATCCTGTCCACTTCCCTCTTCTACTAAACCTCATTGTCCTACCATTGATCCCTCCTGTCTACTTCCTTCTCTTCCTAACCCTTACAGACCTATCATTGAACCAGGCGAGACATTCCGGTACTCTCGCAACCTACCTTAATATCATACTACCACTTACATCTGCAAAAATATCCACCAACTTTGCTGATTCCTACAACAGGACTTGTATAGCCTATCGTTCAGCTATTACACCTCCTAAACATGTGAAAGATTTAAGTACCTAGTCTCTAATTCCTGTATCTGCTTTGCACCCACTGCATGAAGTGTCCTATATAAATTATGCTAGCTGAAAACTCATATGGAATGTTCTCACATATATACTCTGTATTGCTTGTATAATATTTTTGATTTGAGAATGATAGCTTATGTACTGTTTTTTTTTCACCAATTGTATAAGCTGCCAACACTATGTACTAAATGTCTTTATTAATGTAAATTCTGTATTGTATGTAAAATGTCTTATACATGGAGCTTTTCTCCCCAGGACTCCACTGAAAATGGGCACTTCTGGCCCAGCTGGACCATCCCGGTAAACAAATGCAAATAAATAAATAAATATAGCAATTTGCACAATTTCTTCTTCAACAACAGTCCCTGGGATAGAAGAGCAAAGGGAAGTATTCCTGTTGTCCAAGTGAGAAAGCAGGAAGCATATTACTTTTGAGGCTTTACAATGCAGAAGGCCTGTTTTGACAGGTAAGAGGTATCTTCTTTTGTTACAAGAGCATCCTATATAGCAGTAAGATTTGTACGAACTAAAAGCAGCACCCTTCCAGACAAGCAAAGCCAAAGTGGAAAGAGGTTTCCAAGAGTTGTTGTATGAAAAATGTGGAATTTCCCTTCATCTTTCTGCCAGTGGAATACTATTTCATAAAAGAGTGTGATGTCTTCCATGTAAAAGCTTTACAGATGTCTATACTTGCTTAGCTGGTATAAAGGAAGGAACTATCGATCTAGTGAAGTATGCTCTGCTGCCAGCTGGATCAGGTCTGCCTGTCATGTTAGAGAAGAACATTATACACCAAACAATTCACAAAGAAAAGCATCTTTTAACCATAGATCACAATGGAATAATGGGGAGACAAGTAAGAAACAGGTCAATTACTTTTCCCTAGTAATGTTAGTACAGTAATGAAGAGCCCTTAAATCTCTGTGAGTGGGCTGCTGCTTCTCCAGTAAAAAGTGCTGTAGAGAAAACACAAAGTATGATGAAATTAGAAACAGAGAAACCAATAATTACTTGTAACAAGAAACCACGTTTCACCCTAAGAAGTAACTTTACCCTGTGGAATGAAAAGCAATCGATGATGGTACCAAAATCTACTACAACACACCAGTTAACATAGCAGAAATGACTGCTGCCATGAAGAGACAGATTTTCACGTTAGGTATCTGAAGCCAAGCTAATGGCTCAAATAAACATGCATCAGACTGCAGTGCAAACTCAAATCTGAAGTCAGGAAAGATCTCATCCTAGGATTTGTGGGGAGGAGGGAGTCTGAAATTAATGTATGACAGATCCTATTCATCTGTAGCAGACAGTAAGGAATCTGAACTTACGTAGTCACGGTCAGGAATACCAAGAATGCAAGATGATGAGTTTTCAGCAGTGAAACTGACACATCTGTACTCATTAAGTTCAGCAGAATATTTGTTGGGTAGGAGAGGCTAAAATCCCGAACTAAGTAACAGTTTAATATTTCCAGTTTTGTGGGAAGAACTGCAGCTTTCAGTGAGGCAGGTTAATTCAGATTCTTTGAATGATTCTAAGAACCCCCGTCTCACAGACACACACCCATGATACCTGCAAGCTGATTCTTGATCTATGATGTACATTCCCAGGGAGTATGCCTGCCAGTATCCAACGAAAGGTAGTTCCCTTTTGTCTTCCACCCATTCCCAGAGACAGATAAGATGGCTTTAGCCACAATTCCCGTATGTCTGGTCTACAAGTCTGATCCAAGTCCAGCTTATCAAACTCAGGTTATCAGTGAAGTTACAGCCAAAGCCTCTGCTGCTCATTACAGTCACCTCTGATGTAATTCAGTACTTCAGGAACACTGGTTAAAGTAGGTGTATTTATTTTACTTTTTTACTTTCCATTGCACATCAGCAAGAATCTCATCTGTTTTATGGAGAAAGTCTTTTCATTGGTAAAGCTTGGGGAAATAGAAACTGTGGTTCCAGTTAAAAGCGTTCGTTTTTAGGTTTCCAAAATATACAAGGTCTAGCAACTCTAACTCTGGACCTGCAATTATAAGACAATCCGGTGAAGTAATACAGCTCCCGAAACAAAAGGAATTGCTAGGCATCATAAACCTACTTTATCTAAATATGGCCTTATTTTTCTCTATTTTTGTAATATAATTTATACAATTTAGTCTTTTCCCTAAAAAACAAAATGTCTTCAAAACCCAGAATTATACAAATGGGAAGAACAGGTGGGTCTTCAGTTCTCATCTCCTGTTACTGCTCACACTTCTAACTCAGTTACATACTGATAGGCCAGGGTTTCTGAAGAATACAATTTAGAATCAAGAGCACTGAGGAAGTTCTAACCCTGACATCAGTATTACTGTCAACTGCTGGCAGATAGTACTTTTGTCTCTATGGCATCATTAATCATTTTAGGTAGCTCGTCCAGTTCTTCACCTTAATTTGTATGCAGAAGTGCATTATCAGCTTATCAAAATACTTAAGCTGAAAGCATCAAAGAAAGAAGTGAAAATAAACATAGTGTTAGCCGGAAGATTCATTTTCTTGAAGTCATTGAAGGGTGGAGGCAACAATCAAATTACAATTTGTGTAAGTTCTCACTTGAATGATGCTATTAGGTGAAGGGAGCATTTGCTTAATTCTCAGCCTATTCCTAATAATATTTGCTTTCAAATTTATCATTACCAGTTTAGCAGAAGAAAAGAGATAGCCAAACTTGTGTATGAACCCCACTCAAATAAATATGCTCCAAATCATTACTAATGACTCCACCATTCTGGGACTTCAGATCTAGTGTTAGCAACATATTTTTTGAAAAAGTATTAATAAAAATGTGAAGGACTTCAGTATCTCAACAATAATGATATGGAATATGGAAAACTTCCTCATGGGCAGAACTTTTTTTTAAAACCTAAGAATCTGTACACTGCACAAACCAGTATTATTGCAATAAAGGAATAAGTAAACAGTCAAACAAAAACAGTAAAGGAAAAAAATTTACAAAAACATGGCAAGTCTGAATGAAACTATTTATGAAGACCTTACAAATCTTTTAGACAACCTAACAGGGTTTAAAGTAGAACAAGAGGCACTAAAAGTACAGTTGTGTTAAGTTAAAGTACCATAAAGTACAACAACAGTAACTATATACTCAGTAGTATACACCCACACCATGGCAATACAAAAAAAATAACTAAAGAAGGGGTTAGGAGGAGGAGGCGGCTACTGCAACAGTGATCTATTAGAACATCTACTGTTATGGTAAGTTAATTTACAAAGCTTATATTTTCACTTCTTTCTTTGATGCTTTCAGCTTAAGTATTGTGATAAGCTGGTCAACATTAGATCACTGTTACAGTAGCCAAAGCTATTCAGGTAAATTACCATAGCTTAGAAACCAAAAAAGGTGGAAGGAGCAAATTAAAATGTATTGGTCATATTTGTAAGCATGTTTGTTTTACAATGATTTTCTTTTCCTGTTTTATCCCTCATGATAAAGTTGCTAGTGATTTTGCAAAAACTCAAGACTACAGGAAGCTGTTTGACTTTTGAGCTTCCCTGTTTAATCAGTTTTTCTCTATAACCACACCCACACAATGATGTCACTGTAGGAATGAGCAAAGATTAACATACATGTGCAAAGTATTAGGGGTAAATAAACAAAAGTTATGCACTCACCATAAAGATGGATCTGTGTTGTCCAATTTCATTCTTCCTCAACTGATGGGTCTCGTATCCAACTCGGCCACTTTCACTAGATTCACGGATCCAGCTCGAGTTCCTCCCTTATCCATAATGCCCCATCTACCTAACATACCTCAGATTAAGTTTGATACCCCAAGAAAACAACAGTATATTCTACACAGAATCAATTGAGAAAAAAAACAGTAGAGATAAAACTGGTGCTCAAACAAGGAATGATGAGTTCCCTTAGTTGTCCTACAAGAAGTAAGGGGAGGGGTTAGTAGGGTGGAAAGTTGAGGAAGAATAAAAATGGACAATGTAGATCCATCATTATTGCGAGCACATAATGCTTATACATTTTGTTGTCATTCTCATTTGTTCTACAACTGATGAGACAGAGTCCCTAGCTAGATGAACTTTAGGTAGTCCTCATGGAAGGATATTTCGGAATCCTGCAAAGCCAAAGGCAGCCCTTTTCCTAGAAATCAAGTCCAATTTGTATTGAGCAATAAAGGTATGAGCATTAGACCAAGTGGCAGCAGCACAAATGTCATCCATTGAAGCTCTTTAACAAAAAGTTGAACAGGTTGCCATAGACCTCACTGAATGTGTTCTCGGTGGCTTGGCAAAGACAAGCCTATCTGTTTATAAACAAAAGATATGCAATCAATCAGCCATTTGGCTAAAGTCACTTTAGAAACTGGCATACCTAATCTGTTATGAAAAAAGGAGACAAACAATAGATCAAATTTTCTGAAATCTTAGGCTTGATGAAGATAAAAATAAAATAGCCTGTGTACATCACAAAAATATAGCATATATTCACCTTTACTGGAAAACTTTGGGAAGAAAACTGGGAGGTAAATGACCTGATTAACATTAGACTTTAGAAGCCACGTTAGGTATAAAAAAAAGAAAAAAAAGGATGGGTTGGTAAGTAAAGATGCACTATCTTTATGAAAGATCAGGTATGGAGGCTTGGAAGAAATAGCCTGGAGTTCAGATGCTCATCTAGCTGATGTAATGGCAACTAGTAAAAGGGTCTTCCAAGACAAACATTTTAGGTCTGATTGGCAGAAGTTTCAAATGGACTTTTAAGACAGACTTTGAAGTAACACAGATAAGCCCCAAGAAAGAGTAGGGTCCTTGACTGCAGCCTAAGTAAAAAGGTGCCCTTCAGAAAGGCCTTGCACAACTGAGAAGAAGCCAATGACGCATGATTTTTGCCAGAATGAAAATCAGAAATAGTGGCCAGTTGAACTTTGACAGTAGAGAAACTAGGCCCCCCTAAGGGATGCTAAAAAATCTAGGACTCTGGAGACGGAGGCAGAAAGGGGATCCAAATCTCTCTGAAGGTCCCAAATATAGACTCTCTTCCATCTACTTGTGTAAACCTTCCATGTAGAAACCTTTTGAGAGGACAAAAGCATCTGTTGAACTGTTAAAGAATGCCTGGGCTGTCTAGCCATCTTTGGAACTAGAGAAACAATGCAATCAACTTGAAGCAGTCAACTTGAAGCCTATTACGTCCAGATGAGCTAACCCTGTCAGATGGAACAGGCAGTCTGGACTGGGGTCCAGTGTGGATACATAAAATGAGGGCATAGAAAGGAAAACAAGATTTGATGAAGCCAAAAGGCTGCAATGAGGATTACTATGCTCTTTAACGGGTAGGCATTCTGCAGAGACTTGGAGAGTACAGGTAATGGGGGATAAGCATATAGGAGACCAGAGGGTCAACTGTGAACTACAGCATCTCTCGGTGGCTCCCCCAGAGGAGGGATCAGAGTGAAGAACCTGCTGCACTTGTTTTTGAGGGGAGAAGCAAAGAGATCGCAACATGGCTGCACCATCAAAGAAAAATTATTTTTGCCACTTTGACACTGACAGTCCCACTTGTGAGGCATCAGAATGGGCCTGCTTAGTTTGACTGCAAGCACATTGGATTTCCCCAGTTGCAATAAAAAAAACAATCAAAAGAGATCACCCATTAACACACTCTCACTATCTCTCAACCAAGAAGATAAGACCTGGTTTCCGCCTATTTGTTTATGTACCAAACCACAGTTATATTGTCTGACTGGACTGCAACTGAGGAGAGAGCATCTTGAAAAGCTTGCAATGCTAAAAGGGCAGCTCTCATCTCCAGGACATTGAAACATGAATTGGCCTCTTGAGGGGCCTTGGACTGTCCTTCCCAAGAAATGCTCCCTCACCCTGGTGGGAGGCATCCGTGGTCACAGTGACTACTGGAAGATGTAAAACCAAAGGATGGCCCTGAGAAATTTCATTTGAACGGATACACCAAAGTAGGTGTTCCTTGCAAACTTGTGTAATCCTGACTAGAGTGCATCAGGACTGCTGAAGAATAGACCAATGAACTGAAAAGGGTCAACTGTAGAATCTAAATATGATATCTGGCCAATGGAACTAGAGTTATTGCTGCTGCCATAGACACTAAGGCTTGTAAGACTAGTCATGCTGGAGGAGAAGAATGCTAGATCACTTACTTTACCTGCGATCTGAACAGACGCTATTTAATTTAATGTAACATTTGTTTAATGGGGAAGTCCATCTGGACTAGATGCCCATTTTCAGCAGAAGCCCGGGGGAGAAAAGCTCCACATAGAAAATAAATACACAATATAACAGCATAACATTTTACAGATCAGAAGAATTATTCAGATCATAAAGAAAGCATAATGTAAAATGGAATTACTATTCACTAATATTTGTCCAATAACATTCAATAACCTAGAAATATTTTGTCAAAAGTTAAATATACATCTGTGAAGTACGTGGAAAAATTAGCAAGAGGGTGGGTAGAGGTAGAAAAATGTCAAGTAAGTTCAGCCTGGTGAGGAGCAAGAGCAAAACCAGTTGCCATTTAGATGGCTCTTAAGCAGGTTTTTGAACTGTGCTGGGTTGGTTGTGTTTAGTACATTATGAGGGTTGGAGTTCCATGCTTTAGAGATGTTATTAGAGTAAAGAGAATCTCCAAAGCTGTTACTGGACTTTGTAACTTAAATTTGTTGGAGGATCTCAGGGTCCTGCTGTTGAGATGTATTTGAACTAGGTTGTGTATGGCTGGACCTTTGTCAGGTAGGTGTACTACAGAGTGGGTTAGGGTAAGCTGGTTTAAGTATAGGAAGCTCTAGGCATTTGAGTTGTTTTGGAGGAAAGAAGTGATAGGTTCTGTGAGGCAGGTTGGCGGCAAATCTAGCTATCTTGTGGTACCATGTTTAAAGTTTGCTTAAGTCAGTTTTCTTGAGGTTTGTATTAGAAGAGGTATAGAATAGGGTGGATAGTAGGTGGATCCTGGCAACTTTTTGTCTAGAAGAGTTGGTTAGGTAAGCCTAGGGTGTTGGGTGGGTGGCCTAATGGTTAAGATGTTTGCCTTACAAACACAAGGTGCAAGGTTTGAGTCTCATAAGGGATAATTGGCTAGGCTTAAAATGGCTCGCAAGGGCAGTTAGCTTAGTACGAACCTATGAACCTTAATTCTATAAAGAGAACCTAATTTAATGCGGGCCTTTTTGATTGCAAGTAATACATGCTTGTCAAATTTTAAATAATCATCAATAGTGACACCTAGTAACTTGGTTTCCGAGATTGGTTCAATTAGTGTGTGATTAGATGAGGTGATTTTAAAGTCCTGGTTGAGGTTTTTTTTTTTTTTTTGTTATAGTTGTTGGAGAATAGCATTAGTTTGGTTTTGTTGGGGTTTAGGATGATTTGATATTTATTTGGGAAAAATTCAATAGCCATGAAAGATCTTTGGGTAACGTCTTGTAGTTGCATCAGGGAGGGTGCGGCACAGATGACAGTGGAGTCATCTGAATACTGTATGTTGGTAGCAACGTTAGTTGCAGTGTCATTATTAGTGAGGACTGAAAAGAGTAGTGGACCAAGTAAGGGGCCTTGTGTAACACCTACTGTTACAGGAAGCAGAAAAGAAGGATCATGTTGCCACTTGACAGCTTGTTGGCGATCTGAGATGTAATTTTGAAACAATGTGAGGCTATTTTTAAATAGGTCCAGGGATGTCAGCTCTTATATGAGTTGCTCATGGGACACTGTGTCAAATGCCTTTGACATATTCAGAAATATGGAAGAGCCCATTTGGCCATTGCTTTTTAGTTGGTTTACAGTATTACTGAAGTTAAGCAGGGCAGTGGTGGTACTATGGCCTGGTCGAAATCCATGTTGCGAGTTGGCAAAGAGTTTATTAATTAGTAGGTACTGCATTAGCTGCAAGTGGATACATTTTTCTAAATTTTTTGAAAGAGGGGTTAGTATCGATATTGGTCTCTAGTTGGAGAGTTCTAATGAGGAACCCCCCTTTGCGAAGAGGAATTACATAGGAGATTTTCCTAATTTTAAGCACGCACTGCTCAAAGATGGATCTATTAATCAGAATTGGTACTGGACAACAGATGGCGTTGGCTTCTAGTCTGAGGTATTCATTCTGTGGTTGGGGTGTCATTGACTTCAGGATGAGCGATTTGTTGTGAACTATTTTTGTTTTTTTATAAGTGAGAGTACAGAGTTTATGAAAAAGGAGTTAAACTGGGATGCTATACTATCTCCTGAGTTATGGATATTTGATGATGGGATGGAAATACGGCCTGGTCATATAAATTGTTTGATGTTTGTGCTGCATGTTTGAGTAATACTGTTTTTATTGGTTTTGATTTGTTTGTTGCAAATATTTCTTAAGTGATGGTAATTATGAAGGGAGACTTTGGTTTGTTGTCCTGATGTTGGCACCAGTATTTGTCTGTGTTTTAGTAGTAGTTTGGTGTTCTTTGTGAGCCATGGACAGTACAGTAATCTGTTTTAGATACAATGCTCCTTACAGGGGCCAGGGCATTTAAAATATCTAGAAATTTACTGCTGAAGAACTCTACTGCTTCATCTAATGGGAGGTATTTTAATGGGGACCAGTTGTAGTTTTGGAGCAGTTGTTTAAAAGTATCTGAGGAGAAATGTTTTGTATTACATACCTGTTTGTATTTGGTTTTTGCTTAAGAGCTGCAGCACCTTAGGAAGTAGGTTTGTAGGTGATCACTTAGGCTGCCTGGGAGATCACCTGAGTGAATAAGCTATTTGTCAGGGTCCAGTCGAGAACTGAATGTTTGTTGGTGTTTTTGTCAACCCTAGTGGGTATATGTATCAGCTCGATGAAACCATGTAAGTTTATGTAATTGGAGGGGTTTTCAGAGGAATAAGTTTCTCAATCAGTATTAAAATCTCCAACTATAATGGTTTCTTAACTAAATATAGTACATGCGCATGAGAGTAGGTTTTCTACAGTAGATGGACAGTTGCTGGGTGGGATGTAAACTGCTAGTAAGACTACATGTTTATTGGTGTTGATTTTAAGGCATGACACAAATAGTTCAGTGTTATTTAGATCTGGGGCAGCTACTCGCAGTTGCTCAAAGTTTACCCAGTCCTTGTATATAATTGCAACACCTCTGGTTCTTTTAGTTATCCTGTCTTGTCTAAGAATGTTGTAGCCAGGTGGTATGATTTTGTTGTTTATGTGGGGTTTAAGCCAGGTTTCAGTAAGGACAGCAGTGTCAGGAGTACAGGGCTAGAGTAGCATGGAATTCATGTATTTTGTAGCTTCTGAGGTTTATGTTAATAAGGAGGATGTCTGAATTTTGGGGGGTATGCTGATGAGTGGCAGGGTGTTAGGAAACCCCAACCAACAATAAAACCTGTGTGTGATGGATGTGTTCTGGTGGGTGGAATTTGGGCATGGGGTAGGGTGTATGTCTCCGCATAACTGAAGGTTTGATTTTTTGTGAGTTGTTGGGGAGAAATATTTAGTGGCTGTTTGGGGTGTTTCAGTGATATACGTGGAGAAGTAGGTGAATGTAAATATCTATACGAGAATAGTTACATTTTGATGAAATTATAGATTTGGGTTGCTATACTGAAGTTGGAGTGTGTGGTTAGAGGAGGATTTGTGGATGGGTAGGTAGGAGACTTTAAGTAGATAATGGAAAGGTTATGGGGTGTGGTGAAGAGTAAGGGCAACTATTAATATTGGAAGGAGTATTATGTGAATGAGTAGCATGCTTGAATTTAGGGCTTAGTATAAGGCAGTGGTTCCGAAACTTTGCAAGCTGGAGGACCGCTTTTATAAAATAAATATTTTGGCAGACCCTTATAGGTGGTAGTACACATATAAGTTACTTGTGGATTAACCCCCAACCCCCAATCAGCCCCCCGCCATGCAGCCATTTCAGTGTCCCCATTATCAGCTATTTCACCCTAGTTACCATAAACACTTCAAAATTCTCAGCATGTATACTGTTTTCTGCTTTACTTCTACAATGATTACATGTTTTAGGATTTAATTTAAAACTTGTATTTCACATTTTACAGCATAAACATTGATAGACATTTGATAAAGCTAAACAAATCAATATAGTCTCATAATGAAAACAGACTTAGCATTAAAACTTCTCTGACTTTGAAACTCACATTCACTGAAATAGCATTGAAACCCACATTCAAAGAAAATACATCTGGCCAGTGGCGGATTAAGTTTAACTTTGGGCTGTTTTCAAAGCATAGGTCCCTCGCAAACATTTTTTGGACCATGTAAAAGTTTTTTGATGCACCTTCCTGATTGTATAATTAAATTTTAATGCACAATAATTAAATTATATCCCTTGTATAATACAGCATCACTTGGTAATATGTGTTTTAAATGTACATACACTTTTACACATTTTTCCACTAAACGATGAAACAAAACATATGAACCAATAATGAAAAAAACTGCCTAATTCAGAACATTTTAACCATAAAAGGCCACTCAAACTTCTGTCATTATAATCCACCAATATCAGTCAATATACACAATCTCTGCATAAGTAAGTCATCTGAATAATTCTACATTAACGAGATCTGTAACTAATTATAAGGTTGCTGCTAGCTAACAACTTTATTTCAGTGTTTCATATACATATTCAGTGCCTGCTGCCCTTGAAAAATAAATTGCCTCCTTATAGTACATTAGAATAAAAAATGGTAAGCTGGTAATATTGCATGGATGGCAAACTGAAAACAAGTTCATAGTTACTAGGCATCTCATCCAGAGGAGGACATATTTAGAACTTTAGTACCCCATACCCTAAAAATGCAACACAATATTAGCAATCCTATGCTGTGGGAGTAGAACCCACAGCCTTCTGCATTAAAATCCAAGTACGCTACCAACACTGCTTTAAAATTCTCTACCACAATATCTACCGTTTGCTAGCTAACTAAACAAAGCAGTTGCACATTGTAAACAGACTTGGCATGAGCAGCAATAAACTTCTCTTCCCTTGAAGCTCACAATTCCTTGAAAATGCACTTGAAACTAAATTCATTGAAAAAAACACCTGTCGTAATGGGGGGGACAGAGGGCCAAAACGAAGGACACATTTTAATTATTGCTCTTATAAGCTTAGAAAGCTAATAGAATAAATTTTGCATTAGTACAAATTTTCTGAAAGCTATGAAGTATAAAACTCAAATGTCTGCCAATATTTTCTGACTTCATTCCTCAATGATTTGCCAGGCATTTTCCAGAAAAACACAATTTTATTAGAAACTGACTGAAAATATGAGGCAAAAATCTGAACACACTGCAAAAACCTGGACAGCTGAAGGGTATGCTGCCTACTTCTTGCACACACCTCTTTCACTCTTACACACACCTACCTGCCTCCCTCTTACACACACTCACCTGCCTCCCTCCCTCTTACACAGATACATACACACCTTCATGTCTCCCTCCCTCTTACACACACACACCTTCATGTCTCCCTCCCTCTTACACACACATACACACCTTCATGTCTCCCTCCCTCTTACACACACACACACACACACACACACACACACACACACACACACACACACACACACACACACACACACACACACACACACACACACACACACACACACACACACACACACACACACACACACACACACACACCACATCTCAACCTCTTCAGTGCAAGAAATATGGACAAAGCCTGTTATAATGGGGGAACAAAGGGCCAAAACTAAGGATACATTTTAAATATTGCTCTTATAAACTTAGAACGTTGGTAGAACACAAGTTTTGCATTAGTACAAATTTTCTGAAACATATGAAATCTAAAATTCAAATGTCTTCCATTATTTTCTGACTTCAGTCCTCAGTGATTTGCGAGGGATATGCCAGAAAAACACCATTTTATAAGAAATAGACCAAATAAGGCAAAAATCTGGACATTCTGTGAAAATCTGGATAATTGACAACTGTACTACTCGGGCATCACTTCTTATTCAAGTCTTGATAAAACAAAAAAAAATACCTTCTGGCTGTGTCAACAAGATCATCTGGATCGATCATCAGCTCTGCAATAATTTCTATTTGCTGGCAAAAGGGAGAGAAAGCATACACATACACTTCCAGCAACCAAGATAAATACAGGACCCTGTCTTACTTGGAGGGAACAGAACAGTTGCTTAAATTTCCCTTCAACTTCTAACTGTTGGCAGAAAACACAGCGCAAGTGAGCATCTGCTCAGCATCAGTCACAAACATGGAAGTTTGTCCTCCTTCTCCTCTAAAAACTAAGGGCAAGCAGCTCTTTAGCTGCGATGGTGGAAAGTAAGCCGCTCAGCCATAAAGAGGGGAATTTTTTTCTTTTCTTTTTTTTTAATAAATTGTGGATGAGTGGTGCAACTTTACAGGGTCAGGTCGTGATTGATACCTGAAATCCAGGTGGGTGGAAGTGAGTTCACAGACCCCCTGAATTTATCATGCGGACCCCAGTTTCAGAAACACTGGTATAATGGAAGTGATGGTTAGTGAAAATGTAGGGAAGAGAGTAGAGTACGAGTGTAACTGTGTGAGAAGTTATGGGATTATGAAGTGGTATGATGCAATGGTGATGTAGCTGATTATGAGTGGTTGCTGTAATATGGTGGGAGTGGTGTGTTTAGTATACATATAATTGATGTAGGGGGAATGTGGAGTGAACCTGAATGTAGCAATGGCAAATAGAGCTAGTAGAAACCAAGCACACATTGTGCATGCACAGCAAAAATAAAACAATCTGTTTGGTTTTTGGCAACAACCTCAGGTTAGTGCACAAGAAAAGAGGCAGATTTCGGCCATAATTGTGCAGCCCTGTCTAAGGTTTTCAGAATAGTTTCAAAATTTAAATGATCAAATAAAATGTTATAAGTAAATTTAATTTTAAGAGCACAAGAAGGCTACAAAATATTTTAGTGGAAGTAATTCAGGAGGAGAAAGAATATCATGTCCTCAGCCAGTATGCACGCCAAGTGCAACTTATTAAACAGTTACAGTTTACAGCCACTGATTGGCATGCAGACAAAGGACATATATTGGTGATGGATGTTGTACCCTGTTGTTGCCGGTTTTATTTTACTTTCTGACTTCAACAAACAGAGCGGGTAGCTCTGAGAATGTTCGCTTGGAAGGGACAGTTCCCTGTTAAGTGGAAGGAGTCTGTAGGGAGGAGACAATAACCTGGGAAGCAATATACAACAATGGAAATACAAATCCAAACAGTTACCAGAAACCTAAATATTCCATATGCTTATTCCACCAAATCACATAACTGTACAGCTGATAATATACAAGAATATTACGTGGTTACACAGTACCCACATTTAACGATAAGAACGTTCTTCAGAGAAAACACAGGTAGACAGACGAGATACCGTAATTAACACTATAGGCTCTCCACTTAATATAATGAATACAGCTTCACTAATCAACTTTGTGCAAGTTTGGCTTCACCTAGTACTAGGCATCTTAGGTTAGTTGCAGTGCGTAGTTAAGGCTAGATATGCAGACTCTCAAAACTAAGATATTCCATAGCTCCACAAGCCAAGCTATCTGTGTCTGAATGAGCACCTATGAACTCCAGGTCATGACTGGGAGTGAGATGTGACTTCTTGTAGTTCACCATAATGCCCAGAAGGAGACAATTAGATGTCTGTAGAAGTAGATGCCTGATCAGTGCAGTCAGGAGCCAATTGTCTAGATACAGAAACACCCGAAATCTTGGCAGTCTTAGGTGAGCTGCTACGACTACCATACATTTGGTAAACATCCTGAGGGTCTGGTGAGGTCAAAGGGCAGTACTCGGAAATGGTTAAGACTGGCTTTCAGCTGGAAGGACAAATACTTTCTAGAGCATCTGCTCATTTTGATGTTATAGTATGCATTCTGAAGATCTATAAAACACATCCAATCATCCTTTCGCAACAGGGGCAAAATGGACTTAAAAGTGACCATCCAGAACTTGCAATATTTTTATGTACTGATTTAATTTGCTGAGATCATGAATGGGTCTCAAGTTCTTGGTCTTTTTTGACACTAAAAATAATCTTTTACAAATTCTGGATCCTATCTGTTCTGGGAGGACTTTTTGGTTGACTCCTTTTTCTAGCAGCTTTCTTATTCTTATTTCCAGAGCTGCTGCCTCCGTCTGATGGGAGGAACACTGCGAATGGACAGCATCTTCTGTTAGAGTCCTCCCCTCTGCCGCTGGGAGAACTATCCCCTTGTGAATCTAAGAAAGGACCTTGGGAATTATAAAACCACATTCTCTTACCATCTTGCTAATTTCATGAAAAGGGTCTCTGAGGAATAGGAAAAGGCAGACAAGGTCTTTCCTTCCAGCTTACTTCTGGAGAGTGTTTCCTTCACCTTTGTACTGAATAGAGAAGATTCATCAAATGGAGCACTGATGAATGAAGACCTGAAGGGCTGTACAAAATCACACAACCGCTTCCAGCTTTGTCTCCTGTCAACCATGCTCAAACCTGACACCCCTGAGGTACCTGCTGCAGTATGGGAAATCAACCTCACAGATGCATTAGATATAGACTGAAGGGTGGCCAGCTGTGAAAAAAACATATTCTTGTCCACCACAAACATGGGCCTGGAAAGAAATTTGGAAAGCATCTTTGTCAAATCAATGTGCAACCTGGTAAAGAGTACTATAGAATTCAACGTCTGTAGTACAACTGTTGCTGAGGCGTAGACATGGTTTCCAAATTTGTCCAAGACCACAGACTCTTTGCTGGGGGTGTGGGGGTGGACAGATGTGCTCTGCAAGGTTTTTCTTGGTGGTTGCTGCTACAGCCATGGCATCTACTAGGCCCCCTTGCTCCAGTGTGCTCTGTCCTTTGGGGAGACTAAAAATGTATCTAGTTGCTTGGGAACTGCCTCCACAGTATCTGGTTCCTTCCATGCATGGCACAAGGCAAGATGTATTAGCTCATCAGCTGTACGGGTCACCAAGGCATAGCCGGGCCAGACCCAAAAGGCCTCCAGAAACAGTGACTCCTCCTGGGAAGAGGGGGTTTAGAAGACCATCTACCTTTTGCTTTAAAAGTTCCACTATTTCTCCAAAAGAGTCATTCTCAGGTGGAGACCTGTGAGACCATTCCTCCTCATCAAAATCAGTGTTCTCAATGAGGCATTCCTGAGGGGAATCCAAGTGTTATCTTTTTACTTGTCTTCTTCCTAGACACCTCATCAGTGGGATGGTCTGGTGAGATATGAGAAGTGGCAAGGGAGTTCCTAGGGAATAACTGGTGGCTCATTTGAGAAGGTTGTCCCGGTGGGCTAGAGGTGAGAGGCTCAGAACTCAAACTTGATGGTGGAAGGAAACAAGATCCAAGGGGGGCAAGGATGTCCTTTCTCTAGGCAGAGAGTAAGCCCTCTCCACTACCTCAAAGGCAAAGGCTCTAGGAGAAATAGAGCACTGGAGCTGAAGACCCCTATGCTGATGAGCCCTGAACTCCCCCAGATCCCAGCCTCTATCAGGACATCAGACCTGAGCTGTCCAGCTCTTAAGCACTAGTGACAAGGATGGTTCCGATAATGTCAGAGTCAACTCCAACCTACTGCAGCCAGCACTGATACTTCAGTTCTGAGACTCCTCCTGCTCCGAAAGCATCAAAGCCAGGCAAATCAGAACATGCTCAGAGTCAAACGAACTCTCTTTGCATCCAATGAGGACACCTTCAAGATTCTCCGATCTGATGGCCCCAAAACCAAGGGATGGATAGGAAAAGTAGATTATTAGGTCAGTGGAAGACAGGCTCATGGCTTTGATAGGAGCCGGGATTACCCCCAACTGGATCTGAGAAATTTCATCATCCTATCCACCTCTGGTTCAGACAAGCTCCTGGAGGATCAAAAAGAGGAGCTGGTAGATGGTGGCCTGGAATGTCTCCTCAGAGATTGCTGAAGAAAAGTGGAACCAAGGAGAGATTGGCTCTGGGGAAAACCTAGTGACTGGATCCAAGGCTTCCTAGGCTTTGATGAAACTGGATCTGAAGGTGTTGGATTAGACTTTTTTGAGTTTTTTGCAGGAAGCTAGGAGGACGGATCTGATGTGGTAAAATGGTCTGGGGCCTCTTTATAGGGTCTTTATCCTTTGGGGCTGACTCAGGCTTCTCCTTTTCAGATCTCTTGGTGGGGGCTGAGTCCCAGCAGATGGAGAAGAGGAGGAAGAGTGAAGAAGGCCTTTTAGCACTAACCTATTTTTCTGGTCACTAAGAGCCCTGGAACTGAAGCCAGCACGAATGAAGTAATCTGCTTCTAGGTAGGCAGTGCCCAAACAGTAGATACATACCTTGTGGGCATCAGAATTGTGGATCTTATGCCCACAGAAAGTGCAGCAACAGTTGGTTTATCAGCCATGGTAAACAACTAAACAATTAAGCTATAGCAAAAGATTTATTTTAATTGCAGTACAGAAAATGTACCAACAATATTACCTAGAAATACCTTCTAAATGGTAGGCAAGAAAAAGTTACACTGAAAAAGGGAAAAATGCCAACAATGGTACTTTGTTGAGTACCCAACAATACAATGGTAGGAAAAGAATAGCCTGACTTAGAGAACTTGAAGCTAATGGAAGTAAGGAACAGAAAGGAAGAGGAATATATATACACACACACACACACTTTAACAGGAGGAAAAATTACGACAAGATACTGAAAAACTCACAAAGTAGGAGATCTGCATCTGAGCATCTGAGGTAAATTAGTTTGGTGTTGCATGATAGGTAAGGGAGGAGCTTGAGAGTTGGATCCATGAATCTAGTGAAACAGGCTGAGCTGGATCTGAGGTCAGATCTGAGACCCATCAGTTGAGGAAAGAATGAAAATGTCAACATCAGATAAATAACTTACTTCATTAGAGGAACTGCATCTTATCTACACTGTGGTTTTACTCCTGCATCATGTGCTAATTTTCAATGTGATGCGCCCCATCTACAAGAACTAGTTGAGAACTTGCTTTTCTAGGAAGAAAGAAACTACTTCTGTTGCACTGAACATGGAAAAATGGCACTTTATACACTAATTTAGAAAGTGAGGAATTGCTGGTTCAATTCTTCATGACGTCGTGGTAGGGATTTTCAGCTCAGACAAAAATTTTCAGGGGGCCATTCTTACCAACAAAATAAATTACAGAAACAACAGGGTCTATATTACGGCAGCAAAAAAGCTATTAATCAAACGGCTTTATAATCGAAAATGCCAGTAATAGAAGTATGATCTGTGAGATCGCAATACAGTGAAGACCGGAAAATTTGCCCTTTCCTCACTGTAGTGCGATCTTGGAGTTTGTATATAGAATTAGCAGGGAGTGTGGGGTGCACAGCCCCCACAGAAACGAGTTCTATTACTGGCATTTTCGATTATAAAGCCGTTCGGTTAACAGCTTTTTCAATGCCATAATATAGACCCAAACAACACACTTTTTGCTTCATAAACTGTATAATTTGGCGTTATATATGGTAAGAAGGTTATATTTAACTCCAAAGGTCTGTTACTTAACATCTGCTTTAGAACATAACCAATATACTTTAAAAATCCAGAAGCCCTGGAGAATGGCTCAAGCAAAGTCTGTTCCGGAACTGGAAAAGGAATCCAATTTACAGTGTTCTAGTGAATCAAGTTGCTGCCGCTAGAATAATTCTAAAGTCCTGTCCTTTCCAGAAAACCAATGCCCTGGTGGAATGGGCCCTGACCTTGCCTGCATGCAGCTTGCTGTGATGAGAATAACAAAAAAACAGCATGAGACAACCATCTTGAAACAGTCTACTTTTGACACTGGTTGCTCTTTTCTCCTATCAACAGCTGATTGGCTTTCCTGATGGGCTGGGTTTTGTTTAGGTAGTATTTGGGATCCCATTCAGAATCTCGAGTTTACAGAAACTCGAACTACATATGGTCAAGACTATATGACTGACTTTCTGAAAATTCAAACTTCAGAAAAAAAGAAGTTATGTCCTCACCATAACATTCCATCTAAGTAGTTAGACTTCATTTGTCATCAACCTGTGGGATGTCGGATCCAGACAGGATCCGAGACGGCAGCTTCACTAGCATCTGATCTGAGCTCCAAGCTCCTCCCCTTACCCATAATACCCCTCCATCTCCTTCCTTCCCTCAGATTGAGTTTGCTACACCCCTTACATGAACCCGATACAATAACCTTCACTAACAAAGAAAAACAGGAGAGCCACAAAGGCGCTTTTCTCCTGCCTGCCAGTGCAGAAATCATAATGAGAAGGTCAGGGGGAAGGATGGAGGTACGGCTGATGACAAATGAAGTCTAACTACTCAGATGGAACGTTATGGTGAGTACATAACTTTTTTATCTGAAGTAGTTGACTTCATTTGATCATCAACCTGTGGGACAGAGTCCTCAGCTACCAAAACCTTGGGTGGTCCTCATGGAAGGATATTTCGGAGCACCACGTAGCCAAAGGATGCTCTCCCCTTGGAAACCATGTCCAATTTATAATGGGAAATGAAGGTGAGAGATGAGGACCAAGTAGCCGGTGAACAAATATCATCCAAAGACACTCAAGACCAAAAGGCAGCTGACGTAGCCATGGAGCTGGTAGAATGGGCACTTATCCTACCTGGAAAGGACAATCCTTACCTTAGAAACCGGTTTGCCCAGAAAGGGTGCAGCAAAAGACACAAACAACTGATCAGACTTGCGATAGGCTTTAGTCCTGTGCAAGCAGAAACATAGCTTTTTATGCACACCTAATAAATGCAATTTATATTCACCCCTGTTCTGAAAATTTGGAAAGGAAACAGGTAAACTGATTGACTGATCGATTGATATTTGTTTCTAAGGCCACTTTAGGCAGAAAAGAAGGATCAGTACGAAGTGAAACCCTGTCTTTATGAAAAATCACATATGGAGGTTTGACAGATAATGCCTGGAGTTCTGACACTCTCACTGCACTTCGCGTTGGAAGGAGATGCGAAGAGATCGCAGCAAGGCCGATCCCAATCGAGGAAGATCTGCTCCGCTACAGAAAGATTCAGGGACCGCTCGTAAGGCATTAGAATAGTCCTGCTCAGTTTGTCTGCCAGTATGTTGGATCGACCCAGAATGTGCGTTGCTACCAGAAAACGTCTGGTGGAGACAGCCCATTCCCACACTCTCATGGCCTCGCAACAAAGGAGGTAAGATCTGGTTCCTACCTGCTTGTTGATGTACCAGACTACTGACAAGTTGACTGTCTGAACTGCAATAGTTCCCAGAGGAAGAAAGGCATGAAGGGCCTGCAACTCTAATAAGACCGACCTCATCTCTAGAACATTAATATGCAATTTTGTCTCATTCAGGGACCACGAGCCTTGGACTGTCCTGCCCAAGCAATGCCCCCCCAACTAGGGTGGGGGGGCAATGCTCGGGCAGGCCAGTCCAAGGCTTGTTCAGGGACCACGAGCCTTGGACAGCCCCTTCTGAGCAATGCCCCCCCCACCCTAGTTGGGAGGCGTCCATGGTCACCGTGGCTTGGGGAGGGGCTGTAATAAATATTCGTCCTTCGACTAGCTCTGGGGAGCATATCCACCAGAGGAGGGACTTCCTGCATGTGTTGTTTATATGAATTGGATGTGTCAACATCATATCCAATAAAGATCATTGGACTGATCGTGTCCACTGCAGAACTCGCATATGAAGATGAGCACAGGGGAAAAGAGTAATGGTAGCTGCCATGGAACCTAGGGCTCTTAAAACTGCCTCGGCTGGAGGAAGATAAGACTGAAGGATCACAAACACATGAAGTCATAACTTTCAGACTCTCTCTGGAGTTAAAAAGACCATGAACTGTAACATATCTATTCTCACTACAATGTAATCTAAGACCTGAACTGGGTCGAGAAAAGACTTGGATATGTTGATTGAAATTCCCAACAAGTCAGACAGCTTCAGGAAATAGTCTCTGGCCTGACAAAGTAGACCCCTGGTGGGAGTGGCAAGGAGCCAATCGTCCAGGTACCGGTAGACTTGTATCCCCTGAAGTCTCAGGTGAGCTGCTACTACTACCATGACCTTGGTGAACACCCTGGGGGCTGTGGTGAGACCGAAGGGTAGGGCTTGGAACTGATAGTGATTGGCCCCTAGCCGAAAGTGGAGGAACCTCCTGTAGAGTCTGTATTTTGATGTGGTAGTAAGCATCTTGGAGATCTATTGAGCACATCCAGTCGTTCTCCTGCAGGTAAGGCAGGATGGATTGTAGAGCGACCATCAGGAACTTCTCTTTGGCAACTGACAGGTTTAGAGTGGAAAGGTCCAGGATAGGCCTTAGGTCCCCCATCTTTTTTGGCACTAAAAAGAACCTGGAATAGGTGCCTGATCTGGACTGATCTTGGGCGACAGGCTGGATGACTCGTTTCCTTAGCAGCTTTTCTATTTTGAGTGCTGGGAGGAGTCACAACGGGGATGGTATAACCTCTGGATATTATTTGAAGCACCGAACGGTCTGATGATATGGACTCCCATGCCATCAAGTGCATAGAAAGGCGACCCCCGACTGCCTCCAAAGCAGAGCAGTCGGGCAACCTCTCAGGGCTGCTGGGCGGGAATGTCAGAGAACAGTTTTCAAGACCAGAAATTTCTCAGACCCCCCCCCCCCGCCTCTGGGCCAGTGTCTGTCCTGACCTCCTTTGCCTCTAGGTGAAGGTGAGTCCTGACTGTCCCAGGAATACTGAGACTTCCGGAACCACATCTTCTTTTGCCCCTCTGATTCCTGGAATAGGATCTTTGAGGGTTAGAGAAGCAGATCCCGATGGCATAAAATGTCTTCCCGTCCTTCTCACTCTGAAACAATGTCTCAGTCTCATGAACCATCTTTCCAAACAAGGAATAACCATCATAAGGGGCATTCCAAAAAGATGCCTTAAAGGGTTCCATGAATTGACAAAGCCTGAGGCAGGTGTTTCGCCTCATGGCAACGACTGACCCAGCCACCCTTGCTGCTCTTTCAGTAGCATGTGAAAGGAGGCACATGGATGTATTAGTAACCGATTTCAGAGGGGCCATTCGCACAGAGAAAGTGCATTTATCCTCCGGTGACATGGACCCCGGGGGCGATTCACTGAACTCCTTGACCAGGTCTCGCTGTAGTCTAGTTAAATTCAGCGTCCTTATAGAAAAAGTGGCTGGAGCATATGTCCGCTTTCCCAGAGGATCCATCATCCTGGACTCTCGGTCGAGGGGATGGACCATACAACTTTCCTGGGCTAGCTCTTTCTTAGTGGCAGCCACTACCACCATGGCGTCCACTGGGGACCCCTTGTTCTAACTAGGTCTGTCTACTGGAGGGCACAGGATTTCAACTGGGCACCTGGGGACTGGGTCCATGGTGTCCAGTTCCTTTCATGCCCTGGTGGTAATAAGGTCCTCCAAGGGATCCGTGGGGGAGAGGGGGCACCTAGGAGATAGATGGGCCAGTGTTGAAGGCCACCAGAAACACAGACTCATCTGAGGAAGGCTTGGGGCGGACCAACCCCCCCCCCCCACTGGCGCAGGATTTCCATGATGTCTCCAAAGGAGACATCATCGGGGGGGGGGGGGGGGGTGATCTGGGGAAACATTCCCCTTCCTCCAAATCAGTATCCACAGTGACGGACTCTGGAGAGAAGTCCAGGTGCCTGCTTTTGCACTTTTGTTTGCAAAGAATCTCTTTGGTGGGACTATGGCTCACAGACTACCTGTGGTTCCTTGAGTGAAGCTGTCTGGGACACATCGAGCACGGGCTGTTCCTGCATGGGCAAAATGGCTGAAGACACATCCAGAGGCGAGGGAGTCGGGGAGGAATCCGATGAGATGGTCAAGGGCCTCAATCCCCTGGAGGGAACCCTTTCCACCACGTCAAAAGCTGAGGGGGAGTGAGCCTTCTGAAAAACTAATAAGGAAGCTGTTCTCTCTTGATCAGGCATGGGTACTGGAGCTGAGATACCGAGGGGTAGGCCTTGACCCTACAGCATTGGAGCCAAAGGAGAAAGACCCAACCCCTTGGATTCGACTCCGAGAGCCGCATGGGTCCTAACTAGTCAGATCCGATGCACTCAAGGTAACAGCTGGCATCGAGGTACACGGTACCATTGGTGCCAACCCCCTGACTCCGGGACCTCTCGGATCCGAGAGCTCCAATACCAAGGGTCGGACTGGAGAAGTAGATATCTGGGTAAAAAAGGAAAGCGAGCTCCCCCATCCAGAGGGAGAGGGGGCTGGCAAGACCCCCATCTGAATCTGGGTGTGAATAAATCTTTGCATCATTTTGTCCATGTCCGCTTCAGATAAACTTCTGGTTGACCGCGACAAGGCCACTGATGCCAACCAGGAGGGTCGATGTACAGAGGCACGATAATGAGGTCTAAGCTTCTCTGGCTCCAGCGAAAACCTCGGCGATCGGAGCCGAGGAGAAGCTGGCTTGGAAAAGACTGGTTGTTTAGGAGGAGGACACACTGGATCAGACTGGTCCAGGGATCTTTTCTTCCCTTTGTCTCTCTCTCTGTCCTTGCTCCTCTCTTTTCTAGACTCCCTATCCACAGGCCTATGTCCACCAGGAGGTTAAGTCCCGGCCTGGGAGGGAGAGTTAGAGACAGTGGCTAAAGTAGAAGGAGCAGTCACAGCTGTGACTGCAATAGAAGCAGAGTTAGCCACCTCCATAGCAGGGAGAAGTCCCTTGAGGATCAAGTCTGCCCTACGATCTTTTAGGGTCCTGGGGTTGAACCCTGTACATATAGGGCAGTCCAAAGAAAGATGGGCTGCCCCCAAACACACAACTCACAGAGTGTGGCCATCCGCTGGGGACAACTTATGGCCACACTCTGTGCACTTTCTAAAGACCAGCTTGGCCTGCTGATCTGCCATGCCAATAAAGAAGGTACGATGTACCAAAACTTTAAACTAACCGACCCCAACACTCACACACAACTCACTCGCAAGGAGGGGGAAGGGAGATAAGGTCTACTCTACTAAAACACAGAAAACTTTTTTTTTTTTAATGGAAAACACGACGCAAAACAAAGGGGAGGGAAGGCAAAGGGCAGAAGAAACATGCCTACACCTACAGCAACTCTTAACACCCACAAAAAAGCAGAAAAAGTACCTACCATGCCTGGAGCTCTACGACCACTCTGCTTGGCAAAGCCATGGAAAACGAGATCAGAGAGAAGGAAGGAGATGGAGGGGTATTATGGGTAAGGAGAGGTGCTTGGAGCTTGGATCAGATGCTGGTGAAGCTGCAGTCTCAGATCTGGCCCGAATCCGACATCCTACAAGTTGATGATCAAATGTCACCTACTTCAGATCAAAAATCTACCTTTTTTCCTACATTTTTGCAAGGTGGCAAGCCACCCTGCACCTCCCCCCCCCCCTTGCACCCCCTCCATATTATACATACCAACTCAGAGATTACACTACAGTAGAGAAAAGGGTAAATTCCTCAGTCCTCACTGTACCATAATCTCCAATCAAAAGCTTTGAGTTTTCGGAAAGTTGGTCATACAATCTCAACCATATGAATTTTGCGTTTCTGAAACCTCGAGCATCTGAAGTGGACTCAGTATTTGAGCTGTCTGCGAATATCCAAAATGCTTTTAGTGTCACAAAGGGGACTATAGGTAAACCTGGAAGCTACTTTAGGTATAAAAGAAAGACTAGTTCTTAAAGAAATCCCATCCCTCTGGAAAATTAAGTAGGACTGACTCAACATAAAAGCCTGCAACTCAGATACTTTTTAGTAGAAGTCAGAGCAATAAGTAAAACAGTTTTCTACATTAATAGCATCACTTCAGCCTGATGAGCTGGTTCAAAGGAAAACAAAGAGTAAGCTTCTAAAGGACAAAATCCAGATCCCATGCAGGAGCCACCTGTTTTCTAGGTGGATGGATATGTAAAAATACCTTTCAAAAAACACTTGACTTTGGGAACAGAAGAAAAGCAGGGGATCCAAGGGCAGACAAGCAGAAATGACTGACAGATGAATCTTGATACAGGAGTAAAAAGGACTAGAGATTAACAACTCATACAAATAATCAATAACCATAGTTAGTTGGGCCTTAAAAGGGTCCTGGCCTTTGGAATGGCACAGAGTAGAAAATATTTTCCCCTAAAACATATATAACTTTCTAATAGCTGGATTTTAATTTAATTCAGAAACTGCTGCACGCCTTCAAAAAGTGGCTAAAGGGCATCATTTTTCATCTAGGCAATCAAGTGCACAGATTTCAGACTGGGGCATATCAATCTTGTGTGAGTCAATCTACTCTGAGGGGAAGTCGGTGATTATTGGTCTTGGCCAGTTTCAAAACAAGGGAGCATCACTGCTGCCTGGGCCAAAAGGGAGTAACAACACTATATTTGGGGAGTCTAAATCTTTAGAAGAACCCTAGGTATCTCTGGAAAGGGTGGAAATGCATACAGCAACAGTCACATCAATGGGAGTTTAAAAACATCTGTCTTCCAAGCCTGTATGCAAATAAACATGGATCAGAATTTTTAAACTGCTTGTTCTGAGAGGAAGTAAATCTACTTTGGTATTCCCCACATCTGGATCAATTCCTAGAAGACTCCCAGGTACAATTTCCATTTGTGCAGGCCTGTTCTGGTCTTCCTTAGCTTGTCTCCTAAAATGTTTTGTTCTGATGGCATGTATGAAGCCTGAAAAGTCAAACTAAACTCAGTTGCTACTTTCACAGGCTATCACAGCAAGTATGCAAAGAGGGCAAGATCTGGTACCGCAATTTGTTTATGTACTACATTAATCTGGTGTTGTCTATAAAAATTTGCTTCCTTGGAACTGTACATAAGCAGTCCCTCTGCTATTGCTCCATGGAAGGCAAGTAAGGACCAGTCTCCTCTCTAGCTGTAGGTTGTCCTCCTAGGGCAAGGGTGAACCATTCTTGCTCATCTCCAGGGAAGGAGTTGGTGAAGATATTGCAATGGTCCTAGATATCAGAGAAGACTTGGGGCTTTTAGAGCATTTTTAACTGCAATCATCTCTTGGACATTTATATGTTTGTGTCTGCCCTGTTTGTTCCACAGCCCTTACACTTTCACCCCTTTGGACACAGCTTACCACTCCAGGTATGAAATAACTATTGTGGCAGAGTGAAGAGCAAGTGAAAGGCAGAATAGGGGACTGAGATTCCAAGACAGTTGGTCTACCCACCACAAAACTTCCCTCCTCACAAACCACAGAAATGTGATGTGAATATAAAGGGTGCAGATGCTGTGTACAGATATTACATTGTTCTCATGTAAAGTCTGACCAAGGGAATCATAAGAATTATAAAAGCCATGTATCCCAAAGTCTTGAGAAATTCCATGGAAGATGCTTGAATTTTGAATGGAAAAATTTAAAAAGAACTTTTGGAACATCTCTATTTTTGTTGGGAGGAAGTAAAGCTCCTCCCACATCAGAATCTAGTAAATATCCCAAGAAAACTTTTCTGTGAGAAGAGATGAGAGAAGTTTTATCTTTAAGTTAACTTGAAAACCCCAGAATGAACAGAAAACATTTGCTAAAGAATTACGAACTAAGTCCCAAAAGCCACAAAAAAGCATGGTAGACAGGTAAAGACCAAATATTCCAATACTACTTCCTCAAAATTCTTTTATTAGGTACAAATTTCAATACAAACGTGAACTCAATCAAGCGCTTTCGCCTGAAACACTGTCAGGCTTTTTCAAGATGCTCACTACAAAATAAAATCGTACTTAAATAATTTGCTAAAGAATATTGACAAGTAGAGAGTATGCAAATAAAAGAAATTATCCAAATATGGAAAGAGGTTAAAGCCTTGAGGTCTGCAGATACTTTCTAAATGCCCTTACTGCAGTACATAGACCAAAGGGTAAGACAGAGAAAGTACAGCTGTGTAAGTATATTTATTATTACAGTAGATGCTTGAATGATCACTTCTGCAGTACCCTAAGTTATAATGGCTATATCTAGCAAGGATATAACAGCTGTCCAGCTTCCAAAGCTTAAGGGCATCTTCCATGACCCAAACAGACAGTTCAAGCTAAATGGTCTCTAATAGTCAGGTTTGGGCGCCAAGCCCTACAGAGTTTTCATGCCAAATGAAAGACGGAGGCTGAGCCCTAAGAAGACTTAACAAGGAGTAAAACTACATGAATGCCCAAACACTGGCATAAGTACACAGCAAAAAATAAGAGGGTTGGCGAGAGGGAGCGGCTACTTCAGCAGCAATCATTCCAACCTCTACTGTTATGTTAAGTTTACTTACACAACTGTACTTAGTTTGTCATCATGATCACTGCTGCAGTAGCCTAAACTATAGGAGTACATTACCCTAGCTTACTACTTTTGGGAGGTGGAAGGGGAAGTGTCCAGGAATCCCTAGAGAATGGTGTTAGCAAATCCTGATCTAGACCTGAGGAAGGAACTGAGTTTGTAGTGCTTTGTAAAATTATGTAGACAGGACCAAGTTGCTGCTTCTAGAATACTTTTAGAATCTAAACCTTTCCAAAGCCAAAGCCCTGGTAGAGCAAGCCTTGACCCTGCCAGGAATAGTTTTGTTGCGATGAGAATAACAAAAAATAATAGAGTGGTACAACTATTTGGAAATAGTCTGCTTTGACACGGGTTGACCCTTCTCCTTGCCTTCACAGGAAATGACCAACTGATCTGAATATTAAAAGATTTTGTTCTGACCAGATAGAATCTGAGTTGTCTGTAGACATCCAGTGTATGGAGTATCCTTTTCTCCTTCATTTTGTCTTCAAGGAAGAAAACAGGGATTGTTTGGCTTAAACTACATTAGGATACCACTTTAGGTATAAAAATAGGGCTAGCTCTCAAGGAAACCATGCCCCTGTGAAAAATGAGATAAGGTTGGCCCACCATAAGAGCTTACAATGCAGATACTCTTCTTGCAGAGGTCAGAGTAATCAGTAAAACAATTTTTCATGTTATGACCCTCAAAGTCAGCCAGATGAGCTGGTTCAAATGGAGCAAATGCTGGCTTCTCAGACACAAAATCAAGATAACAAGGAGGTGCCACCAGTTTTCTTGGAGGTCTCTCTTGAAAAACCTCTTTCAAAAACATAGTAATATGAGAATGCATTGACTGAAAGTGGGGAATCTGTGGACAGACATGCTGAAATGGACAACAAATTAACACTGATGGATTAAGAAAGACCATAGGACAGTCCCACAAACACTGTAAAATCAGAGAAAAACTAGTACTTAATGGGTATTGGTTATGCTGTTGGCACCAACCAGAAAATCTTTTCCATTTGCGTAGATATGATTTTCTAGTAACAGGCTTTCTTGCCTCTATGGATTACCCACTGTATGTCCTCAGTAAGCAGGCAGCTAAAAAGTATTAAGACCCTATCATCTAGGTAGTCAGTTGAAGTTGATTGGGTTAAGGATGTATCAAACAACCCTGATTTTGTATGAGTAGATCCATTCTGAGATGTGGTAATTGACCCTGGACAATTCCAAAAGAAGGGAAAGCCACTGTTGCCTTGGCCATAAGGGAGTTACCACAATGATCTTGGGGGATTCCTTCTGAATCATCAGATGTACCCTGTACATCAGCAGAAAGGGTGGAAAATATGCAGAAACATTCCTGTCCAAGGAAAAGAAAAGTAATTTAAATTCCATGCCTTCTTGCATGAAGTCCTGGAGCAGAATTTTGCCAGCTGAGTGTGTTCAGAGAGGAGGCAAAAAGGTCTACTTGAGGAACTCCCCACAAATCGATTCAGT
Organism: Protopterus annectens; assembly: GCF_019279795.1. Classification (NCBI taxonomy): domain Eukaryota; kingdom Metazoa; phylum Chordata; order Ceratodontiformes; family Protopteridae; genus Protopterus; species Protopterus annectens. The sequence goes on from NC_056746.1 coordinate 416,814,868, forward strand.
CTTGGAAGACCCTCACAGTCTAGTTTCTATTCAAGAGGATCTGCTTTTGCCCTGCTAAGTTTGTCTATCACACAATTTTGCTCTAACGAAATGCAAGACACAGTTCCTTATACAGTCTCTGACTTGCTTGACATCTTTTGTTCTGGATGTTTCCTGCCTACTTTTTGGAACCTCCTTGCCATTGTTTATTAAACATCTGCTTATCATCATTTTGCTGATACTTATTAATTTGTTTCTTGCCAAAACTGGATGGAATGTACATAATCCCTTGGAAAATCTGGAGGAGGGCTGAAAAAATCAGAGAAGTTCACTGAATCAATTTATACCTCTCATCACATTTTTGATAACTTCTGCAGCAGAGGGTCTAAAGACTACCCAAAAGAGAAATTAAAATCTAATTTTTTTTTTATATATCTTCAGAGAAGTTCTGAGAACGCAGCCAGGCAAGCCTCCTCAACATAGTACCTGTGGCCACAGGCTTGGAAAAGGAACTACAGAATTATAAACAGACTTTAAACAATGAGTAGTAACCCGTGGAGTGGAAGAAACTAAACCACACAAAGCAGATTTTTCTTCACAAGAAACTGCAGTTAAAACATTCCTCATACTTTCAATTAGAATAAATTGAGCCTGACAATTCAAAATTCTGAGAATCAGAGTTGCAGAAGCACACATTTTCCCAGTACTTATAAATCACTATATCATCCTTGTCAGAAAAGAAAAACTGGAATTTACGAAATGTTTAGCTGCAGCTGGATTAACTAAAGCGATAGTTGCTGGCCCAGGTCTTGGAAGAGAGTATACAAACTTGAATGACTGAAAAACTTTATACAATCTATCTGCTTTTTTAGGAATAGCAGGTTGACTATCAGGAAAGTTACAGGAAGTGAAAAACATGCTTCAATACTGACATCACTGGGGGTTGACTGAATGTTCTAGAAATTCAATTTTAACAGTTCATAGTAATTTCTGATGGTCTGAGAAGCCTCAGTGTTTTACCACTGTAAACGCTGGCACATTCTGACATTCTAGAAATTGTCTCAGAGAAAGAGAATCCCTCACAAGGAGATTCAGATCCCATGCTCTCCTCTGAGTCTGTATCAGAAATTGGAGGAGAAAACCCTGCATCTGTCCCTTCATCTTCTTGTCTGGATTCAGAATCTTTTCAGGAAAAAGAGGCATTTCTCCTTATTTTACCAGAAACCACCTTATAAGAAGGATTAATAGCCTAGACAAGACTTTGAGGCAGAGCTAATAAACTACTCCTGTCCAGGGGAACTTGGATTTAAGAAGGTTTTCCTCATCACAGTACTTATCTGCCCAGCCTTAAAGGATTGCTAGCTGACAGTCAGTTCCACAAAGCACTCAGAGGGAGTGCAATTCAGTGGCAAGAAACCTCTGAAGTTTTTAGCGTCCAAACTGCTCTCTTCATGTGGCTCTGCTTGAGGCATTGTCAATTTGGGCGCAAGGAAGGTGCTCTGAAACTTTGAAAGCAGGCCAGTGGTCACATCCTAGGCAGGATATTATTCAAAGCTCAGGCTACTGCAACAGTGATCTAATGTTAACATTTTACAGGGTGAATACAATGAGCTAATATGTACAGCAACGGTCAAAAAGACAGAGACATCTCAGATACTATGCAGAGCCAAAGCAATGATATATTTCATGGCTGTGCTGATTTACAGGATTAAGAAGGTCACTGGAGAATATCACACACAAACAAATTGCAATGTCATGTTAGTAACACATGATCCTATGACAGCACAAGTAGATTTTAGGAGTAGAACGCAGCAGAACTGAAGGGAATGGAAAGCGTAGGTATCATTAACAGAATGGCTGAATAGTATGGTCACTACTGTGAAGCTAAACAAGATTTTTATTTTTATTAATCTGCAAAATTTGAATTACATAACTGAAAGCAATACCAAATGCTTACAGCTGAAGAGGTCGTCTTAACAAATCCAAGTAATTTTTTCCCAAAACTACATAGATATCGTGATTTCTGAACTAAAGCTAGATGAAGAAAGCTCCAAATTGTGTGTATTTTATACATTAAGAAGGTACAGATTTCCTACACATCAATTTGGTATTTCATCAGCATCAGAAAGGCATTCCAAACAGCTGTTGCTCTAGAAAGTGTTGCAGTCACAACAGATTTATATACACAAATAAAGGCTAATAAAGAGCATGAAGAAAGACCGATATCTGCAGAATGATAGCACTATTTCAAGTTAAATAATGGGAAGTACAAAATAGGTGTGACAGGCCTGAAATACAAGTGTCATATTCATATCCCCGGAGGAAATAATGCAGAAAAAGTCAGAGCAGTCGAGCAGATGTTAAAGCCAAAAGACAAGAAGCATTACAGGTGTTGTTGGAAATGATTAAACATCTTGTAAAATACTTTCCTAATATTTCTCAGATAAATGTATCTCAAAGAAAGTTGTTAGAGAAAGATGCAGTATGAACAAGAAAACTGTTTTAAAGGCTTTAAAGAAGAATGTAGATACAGATGTACTGCTTTTAAATACTAAGATGTGAATAAGACAGCTATGATGCAATTAAATACAACTCAAAATGGTAGACGAGCTATTAATGTGGAACGGAACAGACAATTTGCCTATCGACTTGAGATCATTTATAAGAAACAAAAAAGCTATGCACCATTAGAAAAGGAAGTGTAATAGTGTCTGCATGTGAGATATGCTATTACTTAGTCTATGACACAGACATTCCCATGGAAACAGATTATAAACCCTTGAAAAGTATATTCAGAAAGCATTTTTATGACAGCATTGCAGTACAGAAAATGTTACTTAATCTACAAAAGTATAATTTAAAAATAACATACCACAGAAGGACTTTCACACAGCAGATATACTGAATAGAGCATATTTACCCTAGAAGCATGAGGAACTATTAGAAGGAGAACTAAGCAGCATTTACATAACACTGCAGTTAACAAAGAAAAACAAAACAAACAAATCATAGATGCACTGGCAATTACTTAGAAATACATTTAATGAAAGATATTACAATAAAAGCTGAATGGGGTAAAAATATCATTAAAGAAATTCAGTCTTATTGTCGTACAAAGAAGAAACAAGTTGCGACTTGGGCAAAATGCACAAAGGTGAAAAAGTAATTGCAGAGAAAGCATTTGACAGAGTAAGCTGGTACTTTATGAGCAGGAAAATGGAAGCATTTGCATTTCCTGAAAAAAATTATAAAGTAGATTAGGAGGATATATGAGGGATTGGAGGTGAAAACTAAGGTGGGTGGGGTCCTCTTTGATAATTTCTGCTTGAGCAGAGGAGCTAGACAGGGGTGTCCTCTTTCCCCTTTGTTATTTGCATTATATTTAGGACCACTGGCAAAGAAAATAAGGGACTCAAATTCAAGGATATGATTGGTGTGGCAGTCAAGAACAGCTGGTTCTGTTTGCAATTGATATTATTTTATAACTGACAAAACCAGAAAGAGGCATTGCAGTGCTGTGGAACATTTTGAGACCGTTTCAAATCTTTTCAGGATACAAAATTAATGAAGCTAAAACAAAGGCAATAGCGGTAACTTATATACCCACATATGAATTGGTTCAGCAATATCTACATTTATGGGGACATGATTAAATGAAGTATTTAGCAGTATGGATTAAAATTATTCTGGTGTGGCAGCTAAGGATACATAGGGAAACTAAACAAAAGTTATAAAAACCCTGAGAAAATGGAAGCTTTGTTATATGGATATAGATAGTAAGATACAAGCAGTTAAAATATTTTTAGTCCCATTAGTCTTATACACAGGTAAGGCATATTTTTATTAACTAGAGAAGAAGTTAGGGATAGCAATTAATAAAGAGCTGAAGGACTCTATCTGGGAAGGGAAGATGTCAAAAGTCAAGTAGGATAAACTGATTCATCCAGCAAAACAGAGTGGATTGGGATTACCTGATTTGAAGGGGTATTTCAAATCTACACAGTTAAGGTTCCTATACATTGCACAAGCAGAAAACTATAATTTAAAGTGGAAAGGGATGATGATGAAATATGACAGTGGGGGGGTCAAGAAATAAAGACAGACCGGGATTTTGGATGCAGGCCTTTAAAGACAATAACAATAATCATATAAAATAGCAGAAAGTAGCCTGAGAACTAAGTCAACACAAGAATGGAGAAAGGAGATTCTGCAAATAGGGATGACTGCAATTAGGGATATAGACAACAGGCAAGAGGGGGTTGGAATTTATTGGAGAAAAATGGAAAAGGAACCAAGGTAATGGGAGCAAATAACTAGAGAGGGAAAGCTGATAGAATGGGAAGACACTAATCATTTATTTGGACTACAGGTTAGAGACTGCCTTCCCTATCAAGGATTAATATCAGAGTATATGCAAAGAGAAACAGAGGTGTCCTAAATGAAGACCAGCACTGATAGAGTTTTTAGCAGAATCTAGAACAGAAGCTGGCATTAAAACAGGAGTAATTAGTAGAGCATATAAAATATTGCACGATCACTATAAGAATCAATCAGAGGAGGTCAGAAAGGATTGGGAAGAGAGATTAGATAAGTAGTTCACAAAGTAACAATAGGAAGATATATGCATGTCTCCCAAATATACAACAAAATCTAGATTATTTAGGATTTCTGCCTGTAAATGTTTACATAGATACTTTTATACTCCAAGTAGACGCCAGAGAATTTTTCCTCAGACAACAAATGTTAGAGGTGTGATGGGGAAGAAAGAGGTAATTAGGAATATATTTTCTGGGAGTATGGTGAGTTGGAGGACTTTAAGGATTCCCGGCGGAATGCACAGTCAGAGATGCTCGGTGGGCAGATCGGTGTGGTGAGAAGATGATTTTTCTATGCTATGATACAGAATCTTAAGTGCTTAGACATGGAAAGGCCTTGCTGTGCCTAATTATGGTGGCTGCCAAAAAAAACAGTTACTAGAAAATGGAAATCAAATTTCTAAACCAACTATACTAGAAGTAGTGAATATAGTAAGAGAGAGAAAACAAGTGGAATTGAGATCTTTAGAAAAGGGTAGGAGCAAACTACATAGGAAAAAATGGGAATTGTGGGAACAATACGTACAGGAGAGAAATGAGGTTTAAAAGAAGGCAGAACTTAAATGAGCTATGTTGCCCCTAGATGGCACATTGCTCTTTAACAATCTACAGTGACTTTCCATGTGTACCTCTAAGTTCTCCTTGTGAAGAAAGTTAAAGAAATAATGCCTAAACTGTCCTCAGCCACCAGCACAACCTATAGCAAACTATTGTGCATACCTCTGAGCAGGGCTGGATTTAGATTAGGTGGGGTTCAGTGGAGAGGCCACTACTAAGCCTGTGTCCAAATACACTTTTATATAGGCCAGTGTGTGCCAACAGGTCACCAGAAAGTTTGAGGGTTTGGATATGTTGTACTGCATTTTATGCCTTATTTTTGAAAAATAATGGCTTGTAAACGCTTATTAAGCATTGAAGGAGTACAGAACCCAGTGAGGACTCAGAGCCAGCGACGAAAGGTTTGGTTATAAATATCTCCTCTAATGAATTGACATCTGCACATTTGTCTCTACTTAAAGGCTTGTCCTTTATTCCAGCACAGAAAGTCGACTTAGTTGATGTGCTTAAGGACTTGAGATTATTTGGTAGGACATGAACATTAAAGACCATGTTTCCAAATAATACTGAAAATGTTATTTTTTTTAAAAAAAAAAACACTTGTATTCCACCACCACATCCTATGATTGATGCTTTTGTAAATACTTGTGAGATGCAAATAAGGAAAGAGTTTGAAACTGATGTTAAACCAAATTATGAGTTCTGATGAATATATTGCATTGAGAGAATTGAAAGCTATGAAATCTCTAGAAATTAGGCCAGCTGATAAAGGTGGCGGTATAGTTGTATTAGATAGAGAACTATACATAGCACAAATGAAAAAGTTATTGAATGGCAGTAATACTTACTTATGTGTACCTAAGCCTATTCTGAATGGAATTATTGAAAAAGTGTCTTTCTATGTTTTTGATATGCTTATGACAGGAATGATTACTGAGAGTTTAATTATTTTAATGTGAAACATCCACTTATTCCTGTGATATTTGGCTTAGTAAATTACACAAGAATATTGAATGTCCACCTATGGGTCCTATGGTATCTGGAAAGGGCTGGGTAACAGAACCACTTTCTATTTTTGTCGAAAAGAATGTGCATCCTTTATTAGAAGGATGTGAAACAGTCCTCAGAGATATTAAGTCTGTTCTACAGAAATTATATGCTGTTACTTCTTTTGAAAAATGATTTTTGTCTTGTAACATTAGATATAGAGTCCCTCTTAACCGTAATTCCTAATGGCTGTGGGATTGAAAGCATCAGAAGTTTTCTCAATGTTAATCATTGTTTTACCAATGAGAAGATTAATTTAATATGTACTTTACTAGAGCTGATTCTGGAAAACAATGTTTTTGTCTATGAGCAAGATTTCTATCTGCAGAAGGTTGGTGTGGCTATGGGCATGGCTTGTGCCAATAGCTTGGCCAACCTCATTTTGGTACAATGGGAAAGAGAGAAATTGTTGCAAGCAAATGAGTTTTGTGGATATATAGTATGGTATAAATGCTTTGTGGATGATATTTTTTGTTATGGAAAGGATCAATAGAAATGTTAGAAAGATTCTTAAAATATCTACATGAATCCACTGACTTCCTTAGATTTACTTACAAATATTCTATGGAAGAGAGAGAATTTTTGGATGTTTTAGTTAGAAAGACAGAATTAACTCATTTACAGACTAATATATATATATATATATATATATATATATATATATATATATATATATATATATATATATATATATATACATATATATATATATATATATATATATATATATATATATATACATAGGAAACCGATTTGTAAGAATAATTTACTACACAAAAATAGTATGCATCCTAGGCATGTCTCTCAGAATGTAATCAAAGGTCAGTTTTTTAGAGTACTGAATGATGAGAGACAGTTAGAGGTAGCAATTGCATCTCTGAAACAAGATTTCCTATATAGAGGGTATCATGACAGGGAGATAGACAGTTGTATTATGGATGCACGGAAAGAAAGAGGTGGAAAATGTAGACCATATTATGCAGAGAGAGTAGTAGTAGTAGATGAACATAGTATAGACAGAACTGTAGATGTTCTTAGGTTTCCATTATCATATTCGAGTGATAGAAGTAGAGTTTGTGATATTATAAAAAATAACTGGAATATTCTGAACACAGTAGATGAGTTAAAAATCTGACAGATACAGTACCACATTTTTCTTTTAAAAACAACAAATCACTAAAAAGGCACCTTTGTTATAAATCCCTAAGTGCTAGAAAAAGACCAGAGTCTAATAGGATAGGTACCTTTACATGTAAGAATTGTTCAGCCTGTAAATATATTCATACAGGTGCCTACTGCATACATCCCTATACCAAATTCAAGATAGAATTGGATTTCTTTGCAGACTGCAAAACTAGTAATATAGTTTATTATAGTTACTGCCAAATTTGTCACGCCTTTTATATAGGTAAAAGTAATCGGTTACTAAGAGATAGAATTCTCAAACATTATAGAGATATTAGAAATGCCAAAGATACAAATGCTCTGACACAACATGTCATGCAACATGGTACGGAGCATAGCTTTAAATTTTTGGTACTAGAGATGAGAGCTGAAAGGATAAGAGGAGGGGATATCATGAATCAAACAGAGATACCAGAACAAAAGTGGATTATTTTCTTTAAACTCCAACCTTTCCTTAAGGCACGTTCTTTGAAACGGTGATCAGGACAAATGGGTTCTTAACATGTATTTTTATTATTTTTTGCACTTATTTATGATGTATTATTAAGCACTGTTTTAATTAGGGCTTAATTGGTTTCAATTAGCTATCGTGAAAGCACTTACTTTTATTTCCAAATAAATATATTTTTCTTGTTGCCAGCTGTGTTGGTCTGGTACTTTTTCATTTTTGTTATATGTTTTTTACTACTACCAGAAAATATTATGTATATGGCAACTAGTTCTGTACTTGTAAACAGATAAAAACTGGTGATATTTTTTCACAACACGTCAAACCATTTCTGATAATCTTTTGATAGACCTAGCTTAATTGATTTTTCACACATGCACACACTTACTGACACTGCCTCTAACAAACCCGGTGTATCATAACATTTATTTCTTTTATTTATTTGACATTTGTTTACCAGTGTGGTCTGACTGGGTTTACAGAACCTGTTTTCAGCAGAGGCTTGGGGAGAAAAGCCCAAACACACATTGCACACATGCCTACAGGCAAATTAAAAGGAATGACAATTCTTGAACTGCATCTCTTTGGGGTGTATAAACTCACAGAGAGACAGAGAAGGCAAGCAGGCTCCACAAAGAAGGAATAACAGCTAAGAACTAAACCACAGCCAAATGCAATGTGTTGGATGTGTCACTGTATGAATGCTCATTTGTTTTCACACACATCCTGCCCAGACCACAAAAGATAGCCACATGTGTACAATGAGGATGTTCAACTATGATGGAAGTGGAAAAAAATTGTGTCTAGCTGCTACTCTGAAATACACTTCACCCCCCCCCATACACAAACATTACACCATAGCAATACTGCTTTTATACTGATTTCAGCAAATACAATACAACGTGCAAATGCAATAAACACTACTCCTGCCCCACCAAATCATTTTCTGCTGTTTAACAGTTCTCAACAGCAGAAGAGATAGGATTCACATTTTTATCCAAAGATGGCCTCCATACCTATTAATGACGACTACTTTATTGCCCATGTAAACCTCAGATACCAGATTGTGGTTAAAATAATAACGGCCAAAGTGATGTATCTCAAGTTTGTTTCACACAAACATGCAGTAATCACAGTAACATATTCCATCTTACTTCATACAAGTGCACATTAAACCTACACCACCACATTATCAACCATTTAAAGTGAGCAAACAACATGCAGGTCAGTTACTTTCATCCACATGCAACCTCCACCAAACATCCAGCATTGATATCCATTTTGATGACTGTGGGCACTTCACACATCTGATTGTGACAAAAAAGCAAATGTCCATGTAATGTGTTTTACTTTCTGTTCCACATAAACAGCAGATAAACTGTAAGGTATTCCAAGCTGCTTAACAAAAATCACATTAATCCTGCAAAGCCAGAGTAATGAACAAACAGCAGCAGTTAGAGTATAACACTGCTGTCCAAATCTAATAAAATAAAAGGGTAAAATAAGAGCCACACAACTTCCCTTCAAAGCTATCTACCTGTCTGTATTTGGCTCCCTGCCAGGAAATAAAATTACCTTGCTCTATCTCTGGCTGTTCTTTATTTCAGAGACACTTATTTTGAATACTTTCCTGCTCCCTGCTTTTCCACAAATCACACAGGTCATGGGATGGCAAAGCAGCTGAATACAAACTGATTGGTCAAAAGCCCTATAGGGTACCACAGCTCTGAACAAAGGTGCTGTGGCCATTTGTTTATTTATTTGCAAACATACATATAAAACACTGTTGTCAATTTTCTTTAAATAAGTAGAGAAATATATAGATATATACATAAATAAATGGCAGAAAGGCTCCCCTACTAGCATGGTATTCTAGGTATCTGCCTAGTCCGCCTCTAGATGCAAGAAGAGTAACTGAAAGAAACAGTATAGGATTTAATGCACTGGTCAGAAATGACTACTCAAAACAGAACAAGTAGTGCAGAGCTACAAAATATACAATTCATAACAATGCAGCACTCAAGAAAAAGAGCTGTTACTTGATCCACTACATGGTCATCCTGGCACTGAAGAGCATCTCTGCACACAGAGCTGACTAGTTTCTGTTTAAAGAAACAAAGTATGTCATACATGTAGACTATTATTCTACATTATCCAATAATGAAACAAACAGAAAAGAACTGTTCAATAAAATAGTGTATAACAGACCAGGTCACCGGCTTTTAATTCACTCAGTATACACTCTAGCACCTCGGCTCAAAAAGCCTTTAAAGAGTAAAAACTGTAGCACAAACTGCCTTCTTATATACAATAAATCCCTCCCCAATTATACAGTTAAACAATAAAACATACTGTTGCCAAAATGAAAGTATAATTTATGCTTTGAAATGTGGTTGTGGTTTATTTTATACAGGTGAGACCATGAGGGCTTTAAACCTCCAGTTGCAGGAGCATTTACGAGATATTAAGAATAGTAGACTTGAAAGCCCCTTAGCAAGGCATTTTAAATATTATCATGCATGCAGTCCTGACAGCCTGAAGGGGACAATTTTAGAAAAAAATAAATGTTGAATTAATACATTTTAATAAAAAGAAGAAACTGTTATATAAAGAGACTTTTTTTATTTTAAAATTAGCAACATTGTCCCCTGGAGGGCTTAATGTAGAGTGTAACTGAAAGTATCTTGTTTGAATCCATTGCTTTATTGTTTAATTGCATAATTGGGGAGGGATTTAATATATATAAGAAGGGTGTTTTTTGCTACAGGTTTTACTCCTGGAAGGCTTTTTGAGCAGCGGCACTAGAGTGTATACTGAGTGAATTTGTTATTAAAAACTGGTGACCTGGTCTGTTATATGTTGTTTTATTATTCTACATTCCTTGAAATAATGGCAGACACAATAACTGCAGGTATGATTAGTGCATTAATTTCTATATTCTTAAAATAGGGATAACTGATCCCATCTTATATGACAATAATCCTAAGTTTAAGTGTCAGAAATTCAGACATATAACATCTTGGCTGTACTATCTACAGTCAACTGGACAAAATGAGAGAACTATCCAAATATTGAAAGCTATCAGATGAATGAGCAGTAGCAAAATGCATTACTTATTTTACTTATTTATATTTTCTTTGTTGGGTTAATCCTACATAACCAAAACCTGGAGGGGGGGGGTGTAATACAAGAAAAAGGAAAAAGACGAGCATAAGTTATACCAGGAAAGGTTTTATCTTCTCTCCTTCCACCTAAGCATCAGCTGCCACCACCACCTCCTCTCCTCATTCTCTTATCTACTGGATATGCCTTGGCTTCCACTGGGCTCAACCAGACTTACGTCCAGGGCTGTTGAGGAGATCAAGGACACTCATAGAGTATCATATTAATGTTAATGAGCATGCCCTAAAAACTGCCACCCCTTGGTAGCCTTGCAAGCTCTTCAATCACTGCCTTTGGGAGATGCATGAACTCTTCCACTCATGCTTAGCTTCCTGATACACAGCTTGTACAACACAGAACTTGACAGGCTTGTAACACTGCTTTATTGCAGTGAACCTAGGTCGTCTCCATCTCTCCAGGATGACTGAGTTGACACTGTATGCTCACTTCTGTCCTCCACCTGCAGCCTATACAGCACCTACGCCACTAATCAAACAAGGGCCATCAGGGGCAGAGTAAGGGCTTTATCCTAGTATCATATAGATGCTTAGTTATATCAGTATATTTTTGATAATAAGAATGAAGATAAAATTTAAGACAACTAACATAATGATCCTATAAGAGTATAAATGAATAACATAAGTTCTTTAACATTAACAAAGATCAAAGATCATATTAAGGTATATAAAACATAATATAGTACTATATAGTCAATATACAAACATGGTCAAGGACTACATTCAAGGAATATATGTACCAATGCATTTGTAAAGCATTCATTATAAAAATGGTATTTAACAGTCTGGGAATGCAGGATTGGAACACAGAAATGTTTAATATAGATGCCCACTGAAAGTCTGAGGACGATAACTAGGATACTTGGAAAAGCAGAAATTTACGTAGGAATAGACGGAATGTATAGTAATTCCAAGATTGTGGCATCTCAGTGTATTCACCTACCCTGGATCTTGGAATTAGTGTACATAAGTACCACGGGGTGTCAGGATGCAACACCCCCATCCGATATGAGGGGTATAAGAGGGCTTGAACCCCACCCACCCAAAAAACATTACATATCTGTAACAGAGTTTCACCTTTTTTTGTCAAGAGTGCATAAAGTGCTGGAGTTTACAGCATCAAGTTTCACACTACCAATACTAAGTCAGTTAATATGGGAAAGAAACATGCTCCCTGTTACAAAGCCAGAAAGCTATCAATCCAGATAAGAAAACTGCACACCAGACAAATATTCATTAGTGCTAAATTAATATACAGATTTTAACAAACAGTGGAAGGATTATTCATATCATGATATGTCACGGATGTCTGAAATTAATGCAAAGAAATCCCTTCAGTTAAATCAGCAGAGACAGAAATACTGTTGTTAAAATTTTGGTAAACTACCAGATTTACAAGCTGTACAAAGATCAATACAAAAGCCATTGAAAAGTCTACAATATGAATATAATGTAGTTGGCACAACAGCCGAAACAAGGTTCTGTGTTATTTAAGCAGATGATAGAAGTCTACATAGCAGAAATCACAGACATTTGTTTACAAATATATTTTGAAATTTAAGGAAGAAGAGTAACCAAAAGGTCAGAACCAATACTGCCAAAGGAAGACAGGGATTACAATTACTGTGATGGTCAAGAGTTGCAGACAGAGGCCTGTTTAGCTTTGGCTCCAAGAAAAACTACAAATTATTTTCTTTGCATTGATTTCAGACATTAGTGACATAGCAGAAACTTGTGACATAGCAGAAACTTGTCAGCTCATAGCAAGAGGTTCTCTGGTTCGATTCTCAGCTGAAGTGCCTTCTGTGTGGAGTCTGCATGTCCTCCTTTACCTTTTGCTCATTAAGAGCTGAGTTAGAGAGAGAGAGAGAGAGAGAGTCTGAATGTCTGCAATGGAGTATTCTTATAGTCCAGAACTGCAAGGTGGCAGTCCTCATAGCATTAGAAGGCTTTAAAATAAACATGAAGTCTAATAAAACCAGTGAAATACTGTACAAGAACAGCATCTTCAGATCATCAGGCTGTAGGAAAACTGTTCACAACTGGAAATACCTAGACATCATTACAATGGGAAACCCACAATTTCAAGATCATATGGATAAGTACGGTTAGTTGCAGTTGGACAATGCAGTGGTACACAGGTAGCGTTGTCACCTCATAGCAAGAAGTTCTCCAGTTCGATTCTCGGCTGAAATGTCTTCTGTGTGGAGTCTGCATGTCCTCCTTGCATTTGTGTGGGTTTCCTCCCAAGTTTCAAAGACATGCATCTGGAGCTTTTCTCCCAGGGCCTCCTCTGAAAATTGTCTTCATTCCAAGTCGAGCTTTCCCGGTAAACAAATGTCAAATAAATAAAGGAAGGAAGTCAAAAAATAGGAGCCATGTAGATGATCAGAACACATCTCCACTGAGACAGAGAGTAAAATTTGCAGAACCATTACTTCCTGAAATACTGTATGGAATAGCAGCTCCAGCTAACTTAAAAGCAATTTAGACATAAATTAAAAGTGCCTGTAACAGAACAGCCAATTTTCAGCTGGTCAACCATCTCCTACTCATCACTGTTATCTCTACTCCTCATTGTCAAATTATCAAAATCTAATACATCCATTTTGTCTTTGTGGACCAGCTACTGTATAAAAGTCCTTCTTTGGGCTTATCTAACATGTTATCTTGGTATGCACCCAGTAGGAAAATCAGATCCACAAATTAAAACTTAGCTGAAAAGCAAATCATCATATGAAACTGGTAGAGGTGCAGCTAATCGCATCACCTCAAAAGAGTGATCCTTTTTGCATTAACATAATGCCCTTATCCTCTACGTCTTTAAGTTTCTTGCAAAACGTACGTTATAGCATTATTCTCATGTAATAACTGTGATATAACAATACACCATAAAATAATCCTTCCACTATTTGTGGTCCCGAAAGGAAGAGCAGATGTTCAGAGTGAACAGCACTGTCACATATTTTAATCAGCTGCCTACTGTAATTTTGAGACCTGCAAATATGACTCCTCAAATTATAATAATAAAAAACAGTGAAAGTAAGGATAAACAGCTAAATATTAAAATCACAATAATTTTAACATTTATTTTTTGTTTTTGCACAGGGGCAACACACACATTATCCTCACACCACCACCTCTATTCATGTAAACTAACTCTGAGGTTACTAATATACCTCAGAGAAATTAAAATACTCCAAGTCACAGCAATCATGAACATAGCATTTGCTGACTCCTTTTTCATACATTGTCTCATTGTTCCAGGACTTGCATTTACAAATCTTACAGCTCCAAACATTACCTGCTAATCTAGAAAACTACTGAAGAAACCAAATACATGAAGAGTATGAGACCTGGTTATGATGCTAAAGACTGAAAGGTTTTATTAAAATCTATTTTGAATGAAAATTATCTTTTTTTGGGGGGGGGGGTCACACTGTCTCTCGCTCATCAGCCCCCTCCCGGTCAATTAGAACATTTATTGCCCCCACTGGGGTGAAGGTTGACCATGAGGGACCATCAATTAATCAGCCATCAGAACTGATATGTTATTTTTTTTTATTCCTTAGCATCTCCATACACACTCAGTGAAGCATCAGGGAGGAGATGTGCAATTGGCTTACTGCAAAGGACGTAGAATAACATTTTCTTGTTTCTACCAGGGAAATCATACACATTTCAGTGTATTCCCAAGGGGACACAACTGCCCCACTCCCAGATGAGGTGAGCAGGCCATGTCCCCTTCACTACTACCCCTTCTTGCCTGGCTCCTGCAGTGCCAGGGTTGCTAACTGAATAACAATTACCTGGTCACAGTCAGGGTCCATCACTATGCACACTATCTTATTTGATGTAAAAGACCCTATGTTATGCTTAGTATAAAATTAAGTTACATCTCCTAGAATCAAATGAGTTCAGATCAGAAACCTTGGCAAGGAATCCTTAAATTTCATATGCCTGTGTGCATACAAATTAGGAGCACATATAATGGAGCTTGTGAAACACAAAGAAATGCAACATATAAAAATAACTTCTTTTTGAGGGGTGGGCAAGCCCCCTGCATCCCCCATGTGGGGAAGGAGGAATGATCTGTAACCATGAGCTTGTACCTTAACACATCCTTCCTTATTTTGTTATTCTAACTCCAAGGTTCTGCACCTCAAAGAAACAGAAACACCTGCTAGATTAGTCATAGATGACCAGGAGACTCGCGCTCAAATATAACTGAAGAAAATTTGACCCTTTTGACCTGCTATGTTTGAGCACCAGTGATACAAACCCTGGTGATATGAGCAACTGCCTGTAATCCTTGTGTCAATCAGGACTTCATCAAGAAATTAAGCAAATCGAGAGTGCTTAAGAACAGTAAAACAAACACAGATTAGGAATATTAAAATAATTTCATGTTTAGTGTTTTCTTTTAACTAACATTTTATTATTGATTAAATGATACTGCTGTACCATAGATGCCTTAAAATATACACATTTAAAACTACTGAGGTCAATGATTGCTTAATTCCAAAAGCTTTGCTATTTTTTGTGCATGTCTGTTTTCTGGCCTATTTGGTCTGCTACTGGAACCAACTTCTTTGTAATATTGTTTAGAATTAGATAGTACAGCTGTGTAAGTAAACTTACCGTAGCAGTAGATGTTTGAATGATCACTGCTACACTAGCCTGCAAAGGATGCAACAGCCATTCAGCTTTCAAAGCTTTAGGGCACCTTCCATGCACCCAAACTGTCTGGCAGTTCAAGCTGAGCTAAGCTAAAAGGCAACTTTTAGGCATGAAGCTCTTCAGGGGTTTTCTGTCAACAGACACAGTGAGTCTGAGCCGTGTTATGAAAAACAAAAAATAATGAACCACACACTGGCATATACAACACACCAAGAAACAAAGGGGCTGGAGGAAGGGAGAGGCAACAGCTGCAGTGATCCTCTGAACATCTACTATTATAAGTTTACTTACACAACTGTACTATGTTAATCATATTGATAGCCTTACTTATATTGGTAGATTGCCATAATCTATTACACTGTGAAGGTGGAAGGAGAATAGCCTGGGAGAACCTGCAGAATGGTCCTTGCAAATCCAGATGTAGAGAAGGAATCAAGCTTATAATGCTTTGCATGTACAGAGGACCAAGTCACTGTTTCTAGAATACTTCTAGAATCCAACCCTTTCTAAAAAATCATAGATGAAGCCCAGGCCCTGGTAGAGTGAGGTTTGACCCTGCCTGGAACAGTTTTGTTGTGGTGAGAATAACAAAAGTTAATAGCCTTAGACAACCATTTATAAATACACTGCATCGACACATGTCGTCTCTTCTTCTTCTTCACAAAAATGAACAATTGATCTGAAGATTTGAAAGCTTTACATCTGTCAAGACAGTACCAAAGTTGTCTGTGGACATCCAAGGAATGAAATATCCTTTCTCCCTCGTTTTTATGGTCAAGAAAGAAAATGAGGCAATGGACTGTACGGCTTAAAGTACACTAGGATACCACTTTGGGCATAAAAGGAGGATTACTTCTCAAGGAAACCCTGTCCCTGTGGAAATGAGAAAGACTTGACTCGCCATAAGAGCTTGCAACTCAGATACCCTTTTGCAGGTCACAGCATACAGTGAAATTGTTTTCCATGTTAAGAACCTCAAGTCAGACAGGTTAGCTGGTTAAAATGAAGCAGGTATTAGTTTCTCTAACATAAAATTAAGATCCCAAGGAAGGGCCATCAGTTTTCCTGGTCACCTCTTAAGCAAAATCCCTTTCAAAAACATTTTGACATAAGAAAGCATTGAAAGGAGAATCAATGGCCAGGCATGCTGAAATGGCCAATAAATAAACTCTCGTGGAGGAATACGAAAGGTCACAGGATAGTAACTCTCACAAATATTGTAAAACCAGAGAACAACTAGCCCTGGATTGGTGCTGGTTATGCTGATGGCACCAACTATAACATTTCATTTGCTAATACATGATTTTCTAGTAGTGGGCTTTCCTGCCCCCATGCTACACATCCCCAGTAATCACGTGCTTAAAGGTAATTAAGACCCTATCATCCAGGAAGGCAACTGAGTAGATCCAGTCTGTAAAGAAGCTTGTAGCAATTGCCCTTAACCACTTCCAAAAGGCGGCAGATCCATGGCTGCCTAGCTAAGAAGGGAATGACCACAATGATCTTAGGGACGACTTCTGAATCTTCAGAAGTATCCTTGATATTAGTGGAAAAGCATACAGGAACATTCCTGTCCAAGGAAAAGAAAATGCATCTATCTTCCAAGTCTTCTTACATGGAGTCCTGGAGAATGTTGCAAGCTGATTGTTCAGAGAGAAGGCAAAGAGGTCTACTTGAGGAACTCCCCACAGGTGGATCAAATCTGGGAAGACCACCCCATCTAGTTTCCATTCATGAGGCTCTGCCCTTGTCCTGCTCAGCTCATCTGCCACACAATTTTGCTCTAACAGAATGGAGGATACCTGTAGAGTGAGATTTTGCTGTGTAGCTATATCCCAAGCTAACATGGCTAGTATGCAGGGGGGCTATAACCTGCCCCCCCTTACTTATTAAAGTACCACATTACTGAGGTACTGCTTGTAACAACTTGAACAGGTCCCAAGACTAAAAATGATTCAGAGAGTTGAGTGCCTTAATAAGGTCAAGCATCCCTTTTATATTTATGTGCTTGTGTTGTCCTTGGTGTCCCAAACACCTTGCATTTTTACCCCACCTACAACTGGTCCCCAAGCAAAGCCTGAGGCATCTGTGGTGACCAACTACTTTGAAACAGGGAGGGAGAAGGAGAGACCTGGATTTAGGGATATCTGTTGTCTCCATCAAGTGATTTCCCTTTTGATAAACGTAGCAATGCGATAGCATCCACAAGAAAACCACCACCATTTTTAAAAAAGTTTTATTATGGAACGGAGCTTTGCAACACTGAGAAGATCTTGAATAATGTATGAATACTCATGAATATTCATGAGGATGTGAAGCTGATTTGTCAATTTAAACTATGAAAGATCAGCTTTTAATTGGTAAATTACACCAATTGTAAAGGAATTAAAGTATTTAAACAGTATCAGCACAACTTTTCAGTATCTGATGAAGTCCCACATAGTGAGACGAAAACGCAATTGGTACCTGTGTTAGAAGAGCGTTTATTTTTATCGTGTGGTTTGTAAATAAACTGTGGATTTTTATTCATTTGGCTGCCTGGAGGTACTTTCGAGCACTTAGCATCGTATTTATTGGTAACTGTTGGTGATTTCCCTTTTGACAAACCCACCACTAGGATATGAAAAGACAAGGAGAGTCTGTGCTGGGACCAAAGGGACTTCAGATACCACTGTAACTTTCTCATGTGAAGTCTTGGCAATGGTATCATGACTATCACAGAAGAAATGAGAGCCAAAATCCTGAGGTATTCCCTTGCAGTGACCAAAGTCTGAATGGAAAACCCTAGATATAGATCTTTTTTCCCCAGTGGAAGAAAAGCTCTTTGAACAGTGGTGTCTAGTCAATATTCCAAAACCACAACTTTTGAATGTTCTCTTGGAATCCCAGTTTGTGTAAAAGATCGGTCACCCACGAGAAAGAGATTCTTGACACTTTGAAAAAGACTCTACAAAGATAACCAAGTCATCTAAGTATGGAAATATGTGGATACCCTGTAGCCTGCAATGAGCTATAACTACAGCTAGACACTTTGTGAACACTCTTAGAGGACAGTTCACAGGGTAAGACAGAACTGATAATGGGATCAGACACAAGAAACCTTAAGAAATGCCTGAAGTCTGGATGAATAGGAATGTGACGATAAGCATTTTTTTTATATCTAATGTTACAAGAAAACTTGAGTGAGAATGAAGAGCTAACAGGTTGTGAAGTGGCATCATGAATTTAGGCGCCATCACAAACAGGTTTAGGAAAGAAAGCCCGTTAACTGATCTCCAAGCATTTTCTTTCTTTGGCACTAAAACCATCCTTGAATAAAACCCCTTTCCCACCTGGAAAGGGGAAACAGGTTATATCACTGCCTAGGACAGCATGTGATGAAGGGGCGGGTGGAAACAAAAGAGTCTGGTCTGGAGGATGAGGAATTACCCCTACAAAAGAGGAACTGCTTCCCACTGCCAACTGCAACCTTGATGAATGATCTTCAGAACCCATTTCCCTGACACTATCTGTTGCCAAAAACAAAACTGTGGAGATTCAAACTTTCTGGAAGAAAAAGAATGGGCTGTCAGGGTGGGAAGGGGGAACAAAGTCTATTAAATAATCATGCTGACTTAGTGGACTGAACTTGGTTTGGGGAGTTTTCAGAATTCTTCATGAAACCTCCTTGCCAGTTTTCCTAAACATTGGTTTACCTGTATTTTGTTGAGACTGTTTATTTTGTTTATCAAAACTTGATGAAGAGTTAGAGAATCCCTTGGAAGAGGAGGACTAGAAATCTTAGGGGTAAATTGGTATAGGGAATCTCTTTCACCAACTCTAGAGCAGAGGGGTTAAAAACTAAATCTCTATCTAAAGCAGAATTTAAATTATCACTTTTATCATCTGTGAGGTCCTGTGAATGTAGCCACGCAAAACGCCTCAAAACAGTACCTGTGGCGAAAGCCCTTGAAGAAGTATCAACAGAGTCATGCACACTGTATACAATCAGTAGTGATATGAACAATAAAAGAAATTAAATTATTTAAAGCAGATTTTCCTTACAAGAAGAAACTGCAGATAAAACCTTAACATATTAACCTGACAAATTATAAGAAAACGCTGCTGTTCTTGGGTCTTAATGCAAAAAAGGCAGTTGGCAGAATAAGCTGGGATTTTATGAGTAGGGCAATGAAATCATGTGCATTTCCTGAAGCAATAATAAGGTTAATATGAGGGGATTGGATGCAAGAATTAAAGTGGGACGGTTCTTCTTTGATGCTGTGACTGAACAGAGAAGCCAGGCAGGAGTGACCTCTTTCTCCTTTATTTGCTTTATAGTTAGAGCCATTGGCAAAGAAAATAAGGGACTCAGAAACTCAAGGATATAATTGGTATGGTAATCAAGAAAAGTTGGCTTTATTTGCGAATTATATTATTTTGTAATTGATAATTACAGAAAAGGACATCTCCGTATTGTGGAACATTTTCAGACAGTCTCTAGTCCTTTCGGGGTATAAAATTAGTGAAGATAAAACAAAGCCTACAGCAGTAAATTATATACCTACAAATGAATTAGTTCAGCAATATACATATTTATGGGGTCATAAGATGAAGTCTTTAGAAGCATGGATTAAAAAGGCTTCTGTTATGGCAGTTAAGGATAAGGATATGTGGGAAGAGACTAAACAAAAGATAATGCAAAAAATGAAAAACTGGATGTTCGTCTTTATGAATATGGATAGTATGATATAAGCAGCGAAAGTGTTTTTAGCACCTTTAGTTTTATGTACATATCAGGCAAATTTTTATCAACCAGAGCAGAAGTTGTGGACAATAATTAATAAAAATTGAAGGACTTTTTTTTGGAGTGGAAGAGGGCAAGAGTTAAGTGAGATAAAGTGAGCCTTCCAACTGAAGGATGAGGTTTAGCATTAACTGATTTGATGGGGATATTTTAGAGCTACACAATTAAGGCTTATATACATAACTCAAGCAGAAAGTTATAATTCAAAGTAGAAAGGGATGATGATGAAACGGGAAATTCAAAAAATAAGGACAGAGTGGGATTTTGGATGCAGATACTTAAGAATAATGACAACCATACTGAATATTATACTCAAAGTAGCAGAAAGCATTCTAAGAACTAAACCTTCACAAGAATAAAGAAAGAAGATTTTGCTGACAGGTATGATTGCATGTTAGGGTACAGAGAACAAGCAAGAGGGGTCTGGAATTTACTGGGGAAAAAACAGGCAAAGGAACCAAGATATTGGGAGCAAAGAACTTGACAGGGAAAGATAACAGAATGGAAATACGGCCCAGACAGCAGAATCCTTTATAAACACATTCTATGAACACCTTCATGAATGCATGGATCATGCAATCCCAAATAAAACCAAGACCCAATCCTCCAAAGGCAGACGTCCTGTCTGGTGGACCCCAGCCATAAACAAACTATACAATAGAAGGAGGAGGAAGCTACTACATGATAGAGCAAAATCCCAAAACGGGAAGGCATCTCTGATCAGTATTAGCAAAAAACTATGGGCACACATAAAATCGTCTAAGGCGAGCTTCGAGAGAAAAATTGTACAGGACACTAAGGATAATCACAAGGCTTTCTTTAGTTATGTTAGGAACCTGGGTGGGAATTCCCAGATATGCTCAGAATTAGTCCAAAATGACAAAAAATACACCGAACCCACAGACCTTGCCAACATCCTAGCTGACAGGTTCTGAGCAAACTTCTCCCCCCCCCCTCCCCACCAAAAGGGCAAATATCTATCCCAGCAGAGTGCTGCCCCCCTGACATCTCAGATGCTCAGGTAAGAGCTGCCCTCTCCAAAACAAAAAACACAGCATCAATGGGACCAGACGTTGTCCCGGGCTGCGTCCTACATGAACTCCAAGAAGAGCTAAACCCAAACATAAAACTACTGTTCACTCTCAGCCTTACTACGGGATATGTACGCAAAGAGTGGTGTACAGCAACGGTGGTCCCTCTCCACAAAGGTGGTGCCTCAACGGATCCCGGAAACTATCGCCCCCATAAGCCTGACTAGCTTGGTCTGCAAAGCTATGGAAAGGATCATCATGGACCTTATAAAGATATTGGGGACCTGCAGACACTGGATCCTACCCAGTTCGGCTTTGTTAAGGGCAGATCCTGCCTCTTAAACCTGGTCGATTTCTTTGAAACAGTCACCAAGGCCATTGACGAGGGGAAGGTGGTCCACAAAGCCTACCTGGACCTCGCAAAAGCCTTCGATACAATACCCCACTCGGGCATTATAGATAAGCTCACCAGCTTAAATATAAACCCCTGTGTCACTAGATGGGTTGCAAACTGGCTCAAGGACAGAACCCACATGGTTAGAATTGCTGGAGCCATGTCAGACTCCCAACCAGTTACAAGTGTCATCCCACAAGGCTCAGTCCTGGGACCTCTCTTGTTCGGTATATATTTCTCAGAGGTACAGGCCAACACGGAAGGACTGTGGCTGTCCAAGTTCGCAGATGACTGCAAACTGGGCGCCATAATCGACTCTCCAGCCGACACAAGCATCCTCCAAAAGGGCCTCATAGAAACAGACAACTGGTGCCAGAGCCATGGCCTCAAGCTACACGCCAAAAAGTGTATAGTCATCCCCTTTGGCAAAAACAAAGTGCCCACAAATTACCACATAAGTGATAATCCATTAAGTACGGAAGAAGTAATTAGGGACCTGGGAACCCAAGTTGATAGCAATCTCTCATTTGACAACCATGTGGCCAAAGTGGTTAGAAAAACATTTTATATAGCCCACCTAATCATGAAGGGATTCACATCTAGATCAGGGGAGGTCATCGTGCCTCTTTACTCATCCCTCATCAGGCCCAAAATTGAGTACAATGCCCCTTTTGGGATGTACCTTACCAGACACCTGCAAAAACTGGAAAGACCCCAAAAGTATCTCACCAAGAGGATCAAAGGGCTCAAACAGATGCCATATGCTGCCCGGTTAAAGAAACTCCAGCTCTACTCAGTGGCATACCGCCTGCTCAGAGGCGATCTGTGCCTGACGTATAAAGCCATGTCCAACCCGGAATTAATGGACAAGCTGCACCTCAGAAAATCCAAATCCCATCGAGCTACGCACTCGAGAGACTTGAACCTCAGCACTGAAATAAATAGGACATGCTGGAGGGACAGATTCATAACCCAGAGGCTCCCTTCACTCTGGAATAAAATCCCAGTCCAGGTTAGGCAGAGTCCCTCATTGACTCTCTTCAAGAGGAATCTTGATGAGTGGATGGGGGATCATAGGTTTACCCCGGGTATCACTTCTGTGTCACTGTTAGACACAGGCACAGTATACTAACCTCAAAAAAGGGCATAGCAAAATTAATTTAAAATGGGTGGCGAAAGCCAAACACACTCTGGCTAGGCTTATAAATGCCCTAGGGCAGATAGCCTAGTATGAACCTATGAACCTATGAATAAGGCCAAGAAGACATTTTAACTGCAGGCTATAGACTGCCTTCCCTACCAGGGATTGATCAGAGTATAGGCAAAAAGAAAGTGATAGGGGAATCCTAAGTGAAAGACCTGTTCTGGTAGAGTTTTTAGTTGAATTTAGAACAGAAGCTGCTGTTACAAAAGGATAACTAGTAGGCCGTACAAAATATTGCACAATAACTATAAGAATCAATCAGAGGAGGACAGAAAAGATTGGGAAGAGAGACTGAATAAGCAACTTACAAGAGAACAATGGAAAGACATGTATGTCTCCCAAGTATGCAGCAAAATCTAGAAGATATAGGATTTTTGACTGGAAGTGTTTATAAAGATATTTTTAGATCCCAAGCAGACTCCAAACAATTTTTCCTCAGGTAGATAGCAAATGATAGAGGTAGGATGGGGAAGAAAGAGATAAATGGGAACGAGTCTACTTTGATAGAAATCACATTTCACTGAAACTCATTTAGTTGAAGCCTCATTTCAATGAAAATGAATTGCTTGAGCACAATTCTCTGAAAGCTCACTTCAATGAAAACTCATTTGACTGAAACTCTTTTAGTCTAAACAGGTATATGCCCTGTTCCCCACTGTAGTGCGGTCCTGGAGTTAGTATATATGGTGTAGGGGGCACAGTCCCCCACCTATTTTAAATGGTGTAAACCATAGACATGAATTCTTACAAGTCAAATGAATAACTCTTTCCAGAAAATAACACACTCAAACTATGTGGGGGGCTGTGCCCCCCCACACCCCCCTAATTATATATACTAACTCCAGGATCACACTACAGTGGGAAACAGGGCATATACCTGTTTAGACTAAATGAGCTTCAGTGAAATTTGTTTTCTATCAAACAAAGTAGACCAATGGGAACATATGTTTTTAGTGTAATGAGTTGGTACATTTTAAAACATTCCCTACAGAGTACTCTGTTGGAAACATTGGATAAACAAAAGGGTGTAACTAAGGAAATAATTCTGATGAGCTCTGACAGAATCTGAATTGCCTAGACATAGTAAGAACTTGTAAGTTTAATTCTGGTTGCTACCAGAAAACATTTACTAGAAAATAGAAATCAAAGTCTAAACCAATTGAATATTGTAACAGAGATAAAAGCTGGAAGTGGGATCACTAGAAAAGGGAAGGAGCAAATTACACAGAAATATATGGAAACTGTGAGAACAATACATGCAGAATACTGTTCTGGAGGAGGATTGAGATTTAAAGGAAGGCAAGAATTGACAATTTATATAATATACTGAAGATAGTTATAAAAAGACCTACATGATGTATAATGTAGGTAACTGTAAATATGTTAACATGGTCTGTTTTTGTTTATATTAATGTAAGTTTGCCTTTGTCATTTGTGATAATTTAATAAAGGCGTTAAAAAAATACATCAGCCTGACGATTCAAAATTCTGAAAATCAAAGTTGCAAGAGCATATGCTTTTTCACATACTTTGCAGAATGGTCAACTAAAGTTATAGCTGCTGAATCAGGGTTAGAAAGAGTGCACAAAAACTTTATACACCCTATCTGCCTTTTTAGGGGCAGCTGGCCATCAGGAAAACTGTAGGCAGTAACACACACATCCTCCAAAGCAAACAGAAATAGAGAAAACAGTGCAGAATCTGGAAATTAGTTATATAACAAGTCATAGCATTTCCTGAGGAAATGAGAAACCCCAGTGTTCCCCCATTGAAAATACTGACATATTTTAAAATAGTCTCAGAGAAAGAGAACCCTCCACAGGAAGAGTCCAAAGCATAGTTCGCCTTGGTGTCTGAATCAGAAATCTGAACAAAAAACCCTGCATCTGTCCCCTTCATCATCCTTTCCAGATTCAGAATCTAGAAGCTGTTCGGGAAAGGAGGTAGCCCTCTTTCTTTTACCAGAAACTACTTTATAAGAAAGATCAATAGCCTGAATTAAACTTTGACCCAGACCCCACAAACTATTCCTGTCTAAGGAGATTTGAGGAGAGGTAGATAGATGCTTAAGTTTCTGATTCTTTTTGACAAGCAAAATGGGTCAAACAGTGTTATTTGTGGCAGCAGCTGCTTCCCTAGGGATGAGTACAACATTCTGACTAAAAAGGGAAGCCTTCCCTGTTCCCACTTCCAGGATCAACAAGAGTGGTTCTTCCTTAAAAAATGAGGGGACCTTAACAGAGGACATGGCTAATCTCCAGTCCATTGTGGCTGTAGGTGCTACATCAGAGATATCTAGGGTAAAATATTTGTGATCAGAGGTACAACTAATGGCCATGGCAGAATCACCTACTTGTGGCTGAGGAAAATTGCTAGCCAATACTGTTTGTTTAACTTTTTCTTTTTGTGAATGGAAGAAGGACCAACTGTTCCATGGTCAAGCTGAAAATGGGACCCTTTCCTAAGGGAAAACAAGCATCAAATGCCAGTGAAACTAAAAGCCTTTACAAGTCACTTTTTTCACAGCCAAACTCACTAAAAAAGCACTTTAAAACACTTTGCCAATCTCACAAAGTAAAATACACCTGATTTCTACAGAGAAAAAAATGTTTTTCAGTTTCTTTAAATAACTTTTAAACTGACAGGAAAAAAGAGCACTCCCATTTAAAAGTGCAGTACAGTCTCAGTCCATTAAAACAAACTCCTAGCTTTAAAATCATTTTCCTGAAGAGGAAAGTATTAATAGCAAACCAAAATTATTGAATGGACGGTTTTATCCCCCACAGGGAACTTATCTGCATAGCTAAGGAAGCGCACAAACCAAACTTGAAAGCCTCAGAGGAGCATACTCTTCTGCGTCAATAAAGCTCTGAAGAGTTGGCACCCACAATCAAGCTGCCAGATAGCTTGGGCATGTGGAACTTCCCTTGAAGCTTTGAAAGTTGTCTTATATCCTTGGCAGGATATAACCCACAAAGCTAAGACTAATGCAGCAGTAATCAGTACAATAAACATCTAGTATTCTTTGTGGCAAGCTCACTGTCTGTCAGCTCTCCACAGCAAGCTGGTTACTATCAGAATTGATGAACATGTTAAAAATCCAAAGGGCAAAAAGACACATTCATACTTGAATTCTTCTCCTGATTTCATCATATCACTTTGAATTATACATTGCATCTTTATTACTGCAGCTTTGTATCAAACCATATGAATGCAGCAAGTGACATGACATCTGTAACTTTTAAACAAGCCACTCCTGTGTGATCTATCATATTAGTATCTCAAACATACAGGATTCTGTTGAACATTTGCTTTCTGTAGATATCTCCAGGGCATTTAATGATCGTTAATCTACTGGTTAGATCAATAAAACAGCATCCAGGGGAAGAATAACAATGTAAAGTTTTGTACTGCATGCTAGAGGTATGTAAAACAGTTCTCAAGGTGAAGATAAACTTTAAGCTCAAAAAATAAGGACAGATTGGGATTTTGGATGCAGACCCTTAAGGAAAACAATAGCCATACAGAATATTATATTCATAAAGTACCAGAAAGTATTCTAAGAACTAAGCCAACATGGGAATAGAGAAAGGAGATTCTGACAATAGGGATGACTGCAATAAGAGCACAGAGAATATGCAAGAGGGTGCTGGAATTTATTAGAGAAAACAGGGAAAGGAACCAAGGTCCCAGGAGCAAATAAGACAGAGAAAGGTAAAATAATGGCAAGAGGCCAAGAATGCATTTGGAGTGTGGGCTAGAGACTGCATTCCCCAGTCAAGGACCGATGTCAGATTACAAGCAAAGATAAAGGAATAGAGGGATCCTAAGTGAAAGACCTGCACTGGTAGAGGTTTTAGTTGGATTTAGAACAGAAGCTGCAATTAAAAAAGGGATAATTAGCACGGCACATACAATATTGCATGATAACTATAAAAATGAATCAGAGGAGGTTAGAAAGGATTGGGAAGACAGATTAGGTAAGCAATTTACAATAAAACAATGGGGGATTATACATATGGCTTCTAAATATGCAACAAAGTCTAGAAAATGTATGATTTTTTGCTTGGAAGTGTTTGCATAGGTATTTCTATACTCCAAGAAGACTCCAGAGAGTATAATGAGATGGCAGATTTTAAAAATTTCTGCAGATTACTCTGTCAGAAATACTGGGTGTGCAAATTGGTGAAACTAAAGAAATGATGTTTCTTGAGCTGTGTGTGATACATGATCTGAATTGCCTACTAGTAAGGCCTTGCTGTGTTTGGTTGCCAAAAAAAGAAATTACTAGGAATTGTAAATCAAAGTCTAAACCACCATATTAGAAGTAGTGAATACAGTAACATAGATAAAAGAACTGGAACTGGGATATTTAGAAAATGACAGGAGAAATTACATGGAATAAAAATGTGAATTGTGGGAACAATACATGCAGAATAATGTGTTGGAATAGGAATCAGGTTTTAGTGAATTCAGGAATTGAATGAGCTGCATCATGCTCAACTTGACTATGACTGTATGGAAGATTATATGCGATATAAAATGTTTGCAACTGAAAATATGTCATTATGGTTTGTTTTCATTTAAATAAATGTATGAACACATATGTCACAATGATAATTCAATAAAGATTTATTTTTTGTTAAAAAGAAAATAAACTTATCTCATGACATTTGCTGATCTGTCAAAGCATTCCAACACACTCAAAAAAAAAACTCTTTTACCACTCGTGCCTTTCCTTGGAACATATTTCACATATCATCTCTCCCCCTTCAAAAAACACATGCATTTACCATATCTTAATGCCTTATGAAGCAGATGACACACTGAGCCATTACACAAAATTCTGGTTAAATAAATTATTTTAAATCTAAACAGTGCTGAGGACTACCTCGAAACTTTGACAGGCAGCACTTTGTTGAACTAAATCTTAATGCAACAGGCAGCTATTGGATTTTATTAAGCGGCATTGTTTTTTAGCTTTCTGACTGAATACAAGTGGGTAACCTGATTAGGAATACCCACTGCTCAAAGTGCTACTACACTTGTTACAGTCTGAGCAGAAAGGATTCCACTACAAGGTTTATTTTGTGAAACTCTACCCTCCACCCTTCTATGTTCACAGTACACCAGCAAGATATACGCACTGTTGAACTGATACAAAGTGAGTAATTCATTACACTGTAGCAAAAAAAAAAAAAAAAAAAACTACCACATTTTCTCAGTGTAAAAAAAAAAAAAGTAAGAACTTATTTCAAGTATAGGAAATCCTAACTTTTATCTAAATGTCAAATTCCACTTTTGTATCAGGGAATATTATACAGTTCCTGCAAACATATACAAGTCGTTACACATTAATAATGTTCCAAACCCTAAAAGATGAAACCACCGTCATTAAGTATATGTTTGCAGGAGCCTTCCTTGAGAAACAGTAGCATATACTGTCACTGATATGGTGATACTTAGTCAACAAGAGGGATAAATAAAATAATATACAGTCCCCTGAAATCAATTTAACACTGCAGGTACACAAAAAAGAAATGCATAATTATCCATTTAAAATAATTTGGTAAATCATTTAAGTGGGTTGTGTACCAGTTTTTGAAAAACAAACTGCCTTCCTCCTCAGTCAGTAAAAACATGGAAGAGAATAGAAAGGAAACAGTAAACACTCCACATATTAGGACTTACATAATTACATTTTTACAATCAAGGAAGACCAGCAGACATGGAGTTAATTCTGACCAGAGATGAGACGGCACTGCAGCACAACAAAAGCATCATAGCAAGCCTCCTGCAGTACACAGTCAAGGAGCAATTCTGTGTTGTTTCCAGAGATACACATTTAATATAACCAGGGTCATTAAAACAGTTCCTGCTGGATGTTACCAAAGTTACATGGGCTTAAGGAACGATCTGTTAATCTTTTAAAAAACAGAATGGTGCAAAGCAAACGAGGCTACTCTGGGATGACAAGAAAAGTAAGTATCTTACCTACAGTAACTTTTTCCTAGCACATGAAAATAACATTTATTTGAAAAATAATTACATGTAATAATTGACATCTAAGACATAAGCTTCATAATCAGTGAAACAGTTTTAAGGTGATGAGCTATTCTTAATTCTCTGAAAAGTATTTTTTACTCAATTGAATTTGCAAAAAGCTGATTTAAGTGATTTTTGCTGGACAACTAATATGAGTTTTTTCTTGCAATATACTATTTCTTACAACCTTGCTAAGAGCGAAGTGTGATCACAAACTCTATTGAAATCTACTATATTAAACTATAAGGAGCATGTCTATTGCTTTTATGTTAGAAAATGAGGAATAAAACACACCAATATGGTAAGCTTCATTTCTCATACTAAGTCTTTGCACACACTTCAATTTGGTTTGAGCTCTTACATACTGTTTTGGGGTACATGCTTTTGGTATAAGAAGCAACAAGGCAGCACTGCCAAACTGTCCGTTTGATAAGGAAAGGGAAAAAAATCAAGATCTGTTGCATGCCTTTAAAAATCTTTTAGGAAATGGTCCACTAGAAGAATCAGTTTACAGTGTACCAATAAACATAGAATTAAGCTTTCAACAACTGGTTGCTAATAAACAAAATTTTTTAGGAGAAAGCAAATTTGCTAACTATTCGCACTGTGATATGTGTTATGATTTCCTCAGAATTGTAAAAACTGTGTGAACACTCATTTAATTGTGCTACAGTAATAGCAAAACACTGTTCCTGAAGAAAATGCTTGGGAAAAATTCAGTGCTGTGGGCAACACACTGCAAATATATCAAGACAGCATTAACTTCAGTCTTTAGCTAAGATAAAGTAATGTATCTAACTGATGTTAAAACTCCTTTAAGAGCGAGTGTGTTGCTGGACATTAACTTTAAAAGGTGTGCTTATGCTTTACATAAATATATGTGTTAGTGTATTGGATGTTGTGTGCATACTGCTTGGAACAAACAGCAATTGGTCTTTACCTGTATTATAGATGATATAAATGTTATGTCTAGATTTGGTGTATCTGATTCCGCACCTGTGACTAATTCTCAGAATCATTTGTAGGCGCTTACACATTCCCATGGCCATAACCGATGTAGGACTGTTCCTTGCACTGATGGCAAAGACCACTGTGGTGGCGTTAACCTAGCTTGACTTGAAAACTTGTGAAAGTAGTAGGAATGTCAAATTTTTAATATTGTAATCTACCACTTCTGCCTTTTTCACATGAAGCAAACCATACTAGACAGTTAGTGTATGCTTTTTAAAATTAACATATTATAGACAGAATCTAAGCATGCTGTGCTTTTTCTGCTTTACTCATATTTGAAAACTAAATGGCATACGGATATTAGCAAACAGCCTTTTAAATCAAGTATAGGATCCTTTACCTTTCTGTGGGAACAGCTAATAACAGACTACCAAGATGCCATCATTTTATCTTTCTTATGGCATGTATTTTAAACACTGTATGGATTTTAATATTCAAAAGTACAATACAGGCACTGGAATGAGGCGGAACTCTAAGGTGCCAAGGTGGTGGATCCCACTACAAATGCTCTCCTCTGTCAGGTAAGATGATTGGCTGTACATTTTACAAGCAGGTCTGCCTGTCACACAGTATATATCTGGCATCTGAAATTAGTCAGTGCTGGAGCACTGTTTTAAAATGTAGCATTCCCAATTCCTTTACCATCCTTTAAACTATTTTGTCTGCACTACTAATACCAAACTATTGAATGGGTTTCTATATAAATATCTAAGAAACGTTCTACCAAGGTTATGGGCATAGGAATGTATGTATGTATGGAGGGTGAATTATTCTATGGATGATTGAGAGGAAATAAGCAACTTATTGTAACTTTTAAATAAATTTTATTTTCAGACTTTGCTGATTATGTAACTCATTAGGTCATCAAAGGTGTCTCTTTTCAGGGAGGACAAGGGAACAAAAAGAAGTCAGCTCACTTGGTTCAAGGGCACAAAATACACCACTAACAGTTAATAAGATTAGATCTCAGGTCTCCAGGTTCCTAGCCCAGTAGCGCAATCATAATACCTTGATAAAAATGAGCCTCTGTAACATGAGCAACATAACAGTAATACACGAAATGAATCACTTCCCATAAGAAGTTTATCTTATTAATCTCAACACAGTTATTTTCTGGTTTCTCACTGTGATTTTCTGTTATCCGATATACCTGCGAAAATTAATATTTATTCTGAGAAACATACACTGTTATATTTTATATTTAACATACTGCTCTCATTGAGTATTTCATGTAATGTCAAGTGTAACATGCTCTGCATAGCAACCGATGCATTAAGCTCTCCTTCCACTACAGCACCAGCAATGTAGCCTGACTATATCGTCACTGCTACTCAGGAAAAGCTGGTAAGTAGCTGCTCTGACAGTCACCTGCTCATAAGCAAGGTCACAACACTAATTATACACTGGGGAGGCAAAGAGATATGACAGCTGGTAGGTGAACAGCTCACTGACATAGTACTATATTACCATTTGAGCTTTTCTAACAAAAATCAAAAATAAAGTTTCAGATACTTCTTAGAAATGTACATTGTTTTATTGGCTATTGTTCCTCCTTCAGGAGTTATTTAACAAACAGCCAAAACCAAAAATTCACAATGCAGTTCAAGGCAGTTCTATTCACGGTGTTTTGTAAATATATAAACATACAGATCTTGTTTCTTGATTAATAATGATTAATACACACATGCACATGATCCAGACATTCCAAAGGTTATTGACTTATCCATCTCTGTGGGGAAATTAGTAGTACCTTTCTATGCTGGTGTGTAACTCTACAACTCCATTATAAACATTACAAAACAAAGCTGTGTGTCAGGCAAGTTCAACTCAGCATTTTAGCTATCAAAAAGGAACAGGTACTTCATATATCATTTTTATCTGATTATATTTTAAGTGAAGCAGTGAGACCAATTATGACTTTGTGTGTTCCATACAAGTTTAAACTATGTCAGAATATCACAAATGGTCATGGAAAGTATTAAAAAATGTTCCATAAAGAAAAATAACTTTTCGGCTGGTGACTGGGGGGATTAGAAAGAGAGCTAACAACAAAGTCAGTTTCATTATGAAATTACTATCATTATCATTCATTATGAAGTCACTGATGGCAGAAAAAACATGCAATGTCAACCAGTCATCCTATTTAAATGTATTAGTTCACTTTGTTTTGTTAGAGTTCTCTACCTCTAACTTTGAAAGTTTTAATTCCACCCCCCAAATTTTTGCTACACATTCTTGAATTCACTGATGGTTTCAGTCTCTGAAAGCCTATCTTGCCCTAGAAGATTATAATTTATTTAGGTCTTAACAAATAAAGTGAATTGGTTCTTCATGACACCCTTTTCAGATACGATTCAGGATACAAAAGCAAAGGTAAATGGAAAAAAAAATACATGCACATAACACACTCTCTCTCTATACATACAACATATATATATATATATATACACACACACACACACACACACACACACACACACACACACCACACTCGTAGTTCAATTCAAATTAGAGCACCCAATCAAGCAAGTTAACTAGAGGTCTCTCCCCCCTGTGCTCTCAGAAATTTATATTCAAACCCTGCAATCTTTTCTTACACCTAGTACTATGTTTTCTACAGCCATTGCTTTCACCAGAATGCCCTGCAATCTGTACTTCTCTAAGTAATTAAAATGAAATATACATAATAAATAAATGAAAGTAAATTCTCCAGAGGTACACTATTATGGATATGGCTTGGCCAGTATTTAGTAAAGTGGAATTATGACTTCCCTTTAGCTATTAGTCATATTCCTAACTTTACATTCCCACAATTATTGTGTTTACTTTTTACCACTTTACACTATTTTTTTCTAATTTAATATAATCCAAGACGAAAACATCTGGATCCTCCTTCCATTTAACTCATGTTGTATCATTACCATCTAACTGACGTGTGCATTTCTTCATTCATTCCAAGTGACTGCTTCATTCAGTTCAAGGTATGTTGGAAGAAAAAGCTTATACTGGCACTAAGAGGGCACAAGGCATAGAAACTAGTACTGCAAAAGATGCCACTATATCACAGACACTCACTTGGCTCATATACACATACATACCCTAAGGACAATATGGTAGATCAACAGTTCACCAACAGAAAGTCTTTGAAATGTGGAAGAAAACTGGAATACTCAACAAAACCTCTACATGGATACAAAAAGTTCATACAAACTTTGCAAATAAGCCAAGAGTCAGAGTGTATAACCAAGCAGTGTGAGGCAGCACTGCTAACTGCTGACCCAATGGACCACTCTGTTATCCCAGGCAACTGTCATGTTCCACTAGATTTCACCACCTTATTATTTTATATAATCTCTGGCAAATCCACTGTATTACACAGGTTTGAATCACCTGTGAACAAGAAAATTCTGGTTTATATGTCCTCTAAACTCTCATTAATGAAACTGTAAAGCATGGGCAGTACTGACCTATGTAGAAGCTATTAGTTATTTCCCAGATGCAGGATCTAAAGTTTTCTAGGAAAAAATATACCAAACAGCATAATCCACAACAGCCAGAAAGTCAGTACATACCAAAAAAAGTACTTCAGGTGAAATGACTCAGTGTGAGGATTTCTCAGAAAAGCATTACAAGACAGTCTAAAAGATGAACAGCAGCAATGGAGAAATCTAAACTCTTATCACAAAGGTGGCAAACATCAATGAAAAACAAGTCATGGAAAAGCTGCTATGGTTCACAAAAGAAGCAACAAGAAAGAAATAAACAGTTAAACAGGACATTAAGAAAAAATAAGTAACAATGAAATATTTGTATAGAGAACTAGATCAATAGAGAACTAGATCAATGGAAGCAGGGAAGGCAAGCAGGATAACAAAGTGCAACTTTTGACAGAGAACTGCAAACTCCATTAAAAAGAAAGGTAATTAAAACATCAGAGGAGGGAAAACAAGGACAACAGTACGGCTTACTGAAAGAAACATAATGCAGCAGGCAATTTCAGGTGAAAAAGCAGCAATGCTAAACAAGTATTCCTGTTAGGCATTCACAAAATGAGAGAGGAGGAGTGAAAGTCAGACAACTGTTTGGGTGGTGGGGTAGGTCAATGTCAGTACACTATTCAGAGAATAACATGTTCTAAATGAATTCTTTATACTGAAGGTATACAAAGACGTGAAGCCTAAGTGTGTTCCCCCCAAGAATTCTAAAAGGATTAAGGGAAAAACTATAACACAAGACACAACAATCTTGGGAGGATAAAGGATACTGTGAAGACTAAAGAAAAGCAGTAGTAATTCCCTTTCACAAAAGTAGAAGCAAGGCAAAAAAAAAAAAAAAAAAACAGGCCAAGTAGCTTGGCATTAATGGTAGTGAAAATTTTGAGATATCTGAAATAAGTAACTGCAGAGCACTTGGAGATTAGTGAGGCAGTGACCTTATGGCAGCTTGGCACTACTTAAGAAGGTCATGGCAGGCAAATCTCCCATATTTATTTATACAAAACTAACAACCCTTGTAAGATTAATGGAAAACAATGCCAGGGAACTAACTGGCCATTACTGTCAGTGACTGCTAGGGATGTCGGGGGGGAATTATTTGATCAAAGCAAGCTGATCAGTAGTAATGCGCATGCTGTGCCATACGGGAATGTGTGCAATTGACTGCCTCACAGTCTTAGCACGAGCACAGCTAGCTAGATAGAAGCTAATGGACATGTCAAAGTTAAATATACCTGTCTGTCCCACTGTATGCCGAAGGCCCTGGGTCACTTTAAATTCATCTTAGTAGGACAGGTTAAAGAGAGGAACTATCAGCCTGGTGGGAGAGCATTATACGCTGGCTTGGAAAGGAGGAAACAAAAAAAGAAGAAATAACATTTTTAGTGTGCATGACGAAGAGAAAATAATAGGGAAATGCTGTGGATATCATCAACTTCTATTTTAAAAACAAATAATAGTTACAGGGCAAATTCAACCATACTATGATAAAAAAAAGAATTGCAGAGCTAAAAAAGATTTTACTATTGTTTGTCTATACATCAGCAATGCATCTGAGAGTCTCACAAAAAGACTAGTAAGTTAATGTGAGCAGAAGTTGGTACACACATTAGTAGTCATAAATAGAGCACTGAAAGAAGGAGAGAGACATATGAGTGGGATACCACACAGATTAGTATTGCCTGCATCCAGTCAGATTTAATGCTCATGTATATAGCACTGTAGAGGGAAAGGCAGGAACTATATCACTAAAGATGCACAGACCTGCAAAATGTTTAATGCATAAGGTCTGCTACAATGAATGAAAAACAGCTTCCCAAACAAATAAGTACAAGCTCCAGACTGTTATAAGATGCTTCACACGAAGAAAAAAAATTTCACTAAATAAATCATTTACATTGAAAATCTCTTAGTCTTTCCTCATGGACTGTAAGGTAAATATTTCCCAGTACAGCATTTTTTTTGTATTTCTGTTACTTTTACATTCAGTTATAAGATTTCTTCCTATACAGTTCAGTATTATTTAAAAAATATATACCAATTTTTAAAAAATGTCAAATTTAAATGGTTGGAAATTTAAGATTCAATGCAATGTTACAGATAGGCTAAAAAAGCTACTTGATATGGATGCGATTAAGATTAGGCGAGAGAGACTTGTGAACAGTTCTACAAGATTTAAAGTTCTGCGGTGAGTCAGCAGGCAATAAAAAGGCCTTGGGACAGAGAATGCTGAGATGTTCAGTGACAGTTTTTTTTTTTTTTTTT
This sequence comes from Protopterus annectens, assembly GCF_019279795.1. Taxonomy (NCBI): domain Eukaryota; kingdom Metazoa; phylum Chordata; order Ceratodontiformes; family Protopteridae; genus Protopterus; species Protopterus annectens. The sequence continues at coordinate 416,850,769 of NC_056746.1, forward strand.
ATAATCAGAGTAAGCTTGGCCTGTTTTTGAAGGGAGACCCAAGGTCGCACTAAATAATGAGTATCTGACCATACACCAGGGGAAACTCCCCTACCACTACACTTTAAGTGCCGGTGCTGTCATGAAATCAAACATATTAAAGAATATAGTGTCCAAGTGACTACTATATGACCGCATACAGACCCATCACCTTGTTCTGGGCCTCCAGATACTGGTACATTTCTGTATTCTATGATCTGCTTCCATATGGATATTCAGTATTTTTTCCTGAGCTGTTTCCACATCAGTTCTTTTACATTTTTCTGATGTTACAATCAGACAACTGATGTGTGAATTCTATTTTTGATTCTTTAAATATTTATTCCTAATTCTCCCTTTCTTTGTTGAAGCACTTAAATCTTTTGTGTGTATTTTTGTTAGAGCATGATGTTTACTGAAATCCACACTGTCATTCTAGACCATAAAAATGTTTTAATACATATAGGTTATGCCCCACTAAATAAACAAGTCTAATTTCCAAGCAATAGTTTTCAACCTCAGCTTATTATCAAGCTCTTACATTTCTACACTTAACTTTCAAAAAGCAGTAGATTTTGCATTCTGTCTTAGGCTCATAGGTAAGTACTAGGCTATCTGCCCAAGGGCATTTATAAGCCTAGCCAGAATGTGTTGGCTTTCGCCACCCCCTTAGATCAATTCCCTGTGCCCCTGTCCAGCAGAGCCATTAGTTCCCTGTGCCACTGTCCAGCAGAGCCACTGCAGTGATCCCTGGGGTAAATTTTCTGTTTTCCATCCACCCGTCAAGGTTTCTCTTGAAGAGTGTTAGTGAGGGGCTCTGCCTGATATATATTGGAATCCTGTTCCAAAGCATGGGGAGTCTCTGAGACAGAAATCTATCCCTCCAGTATGTCCTATTTATCATTGTGGTGAGGTTTATATCTCTAGAGCGTGTGGCTCTCTGGGATTTGTTTTTTTTTTTTAGGTGGAGCATGTCCATCAATTCTGGGTTGGACACGGCCTTGTATGTCAGGCAGATATCACCTCTGAGTAAGCGGCATGCAACAGAGTACAGCTGGAGTTTCTTGAGTCGGGCTGCATAGGGCATCTGTTTGAGGCCAGTAATCCTCTTGGTGAGGTACTTTTGTGGTCTTTCCAGCTGTTGCAAGTGTCTTGTAAGGTACTTCCCAAATGGGGTGTTGTATTTTATGATGGGTCTAATGAGTGATGAGTAGAGAGGCACAATAACCTCTTTTGTTCTAGATGCGAACCCTTTTGTGATTAGGTGGGCCACATAGAAGGATTTTCTAACCACCTTGACAATATGATTATCAAATGAGAGATTACTATCTACTTGGGTCCCCAGATCGCTTATTACATTTTTCTGTATTTAGGGGACTACCATCTATGTGGTAGTTTGTGGGTACTTTGTTTTTTCTAAGTGGGATAACTATGCACTTTTTGGCATTTACTTTGAGGCCATGATTTTGACACCAGGTATCCATCTCAGTGACACCCTTCTGGAGGGTGTCTATCAGCCGGGGAATCAATTATGGCCCCTAGTTTGCAGTCGTCCGCGAACTTGGTCAGCCATAGTCCTCCTATGCTTGCCTGTACCTCTGAGAAGTATATACAGAACAGGAGGGGTCGTAGGACTGAGCCCTGGGGGACACCACTTGTAACCGGTTTAGAGTCGGACATAGAGCCTGCAACTATCACCATGTGGGTTCTATCCATGAGCCAGCTGGCAACCCATCTTGTGACGTAGGGGTTTATGTTCAAGCTGGCGAGCTTGTCTATGATACTAGAATGGGGAATGGTGTCGGAAGCCTTTGCAAGGTCTAGGTAGGCTGTGTGGACCTCCTTACCCTCGTCTAATGCCTTGGTAACTGTCTCAAAGAAGTCCACCATGTTTAGGAGGCATGATCTGCCCTTAACAAAGCCAAACTGGGTAGGGTCCAATGTTTGGAGGTGTCCCAATGTCTCTGTTAATGAGTTCCATGATAATGTGCTCCATAGTCTTGCAAACCAGGATATTCAGGCTTACGTTAGCCAAGCCATTAGCAAGTTGTCGAAGTCAAACAAAAAACAATGTCACTGAAATTTCAGCACTAAAGCGTCTATTTCATATAAAGATCAAAATAAGTGAAAAGATCACAGAGAAAAGCCAGATAGGCAAAAAAACAGAATACTATAATCTTCACATTGTAATTAATACCTTAAACCTTGTTTGAAAGAGATCCATGGAAAGTATGAAAATGATCTCTTTAGGATGTACAAGTTTCCAGCTACATGGCTTCTAAATGTCCAATGATTTCAAATAAGGATTTGAGAAGTGTGGCAAAGCACCGTAGTCCTTTCCTCTACATATTAGATAATACAATTCATTGCTTGGTTGACTGAATGACCTGCAAACGTAGATCAGTGTCAATCAGTGCATTAAAATGGCTGCCTCCCCTGAAGCACGATCTCAAAGGCAATAAAACTGCAAGAGGCGGTATCAGAAGGCATGTTTACTTTATTCACTACTGAGGATTAACCATTAAGGCTGGGCTGTTTTTAAAACTGCCCAGCAACTTTTTTTTATTAACTTGGAATTGTGTGCCTGCACAGTATAATCTGCAGGAGTTCCCATATTTTCTCGATCATAGTCTGTGGAAAAAAAATGCTAGTTCATCTTAATTACATTAAAACAAATATATTTATTATTCAGCAAAATGAAAGTGGATGTGCTGCAGCTCAGAAGCAAGACATGCCGCAGTGTATGACATATAATGAACTTTATTTCCTTGAATATAGTTGTCATTCATGTTTTTGCATATTTGTACCTGTACTTCAGTCTGTTCTGTGGATACTAATGAATTATACTCCCCCTGTGGTGGCAAAAAAATGAACATTACACTGAAAAGAATAGCATCTCTGGTACTCTGCACTGGACAAAAATCAAAACAAACAAGGTTATGCATTGGTGATCTATTTTACCTTGTTCATTGCTTTTTTCTTAACTTTCTTTAGAAGGTCCCAGTTTTTACAGAATAATTGGCTCCTTATCCACTCACTTCCTTCTACTTCCATCTTCTGTCCACCTTCACTTATCATATAATCAGCCTCAACTCCACCAGTTCAAGCCTTCTTCCAAACTGTGACATTTAACTTCTATAGTATTTTTATTTATTTTTTAAATTTAAGTAGGTAAACTCACTGGACACACGCATTCCTTTTCAGGGGCAACACGGGAGCACTGTCTAATTAAACTAACATACCAACTTGCACACATCACTGCCTGACCATTAAATCTATAAACTGGTTTGAGTTCCCTCATTATCTACATTACTCCCAACTTACTCTCACCCACAAACTACTAAATAATCCAAACTTCTGCCCATCCCTTCAAACTATAATACAAACACACACCCCTACTCGGCATCTTAGGTCCTCTAACAAACAACTCTTACCATAACTAAACCCAACAAAAGAGCTGGGCAATATCTCTATTCCCATGCTGTTGCCAAACTTTGGAATGCGCTCCCTCTCTCTCTCTTACTCAACTAGACTCTTTAAAAACATCTAAATTTGCACTAAAAGAACACTATTTCAATAACCTTGTCTGTTCTTGCAGTCATATAATTAAACCACCTTAAATGTTTTGGCCACTATACACTACAAATACTTTTACTAACTTAATACAGTTGCAATTTGCACTATCTGTCTTCGTATCCAATCTCTCTTGCTTGCTTTATTTCTGTGGTTGAATAAACAGAATTGATTAAACAGTGTTCTTACTTATAAGAATATACAAACAAAATTACTAAAAATCTAACACACTGTTTATTTTTTGTATTGTATACCTCTATAATATGTATCTTTGTATATCTACTTCAATTTGTATTGTGTAAAAACTTTCTTGACTTTCAAAGTTAAGCTGATGTTATGCAAAAATTTATGTGATTGTATGGAGCTTTTCTCCCCAGGCCTCCACTGAAAAAGGGCCATTGGCCCAGTGGACTTTTCCGGTCAACAAATGTCAATAAATAAATAAATAATAAGTAAGAGACTTGCCCAATAGTCACACAATGTGCAAGCAGTAATTGAGGGAATCATACCCAGGAATAGCAGTTCATAGCTTTAACCTTCTTTGCTAAACAGAAAAAGTTCCTCCTAAATAAAAAAAATTGCTGTGTTATCAATATTATTTTGTAGTTCACCCAAAGTAGGTGCATGCGCTGATGTACATGCTAACAAAACATAACAGAAATTTGTCTGTATGATGCTGCAGAAAATTACAAACCCTGCTGTGAAAAATCAGTGGTACAGTCATTGTGTAACTCATGTTACTCAGTATTTATCATATAAATGGGGAAGGGGAATAACCCAAATGTGTGTGTGTGTGCAATATATATATTACACACACATTTTGACGTAGTGTAAAAAATAATGTGGTTCAGCAGACGGATACTGTTTCCCAGTTGCCCTACAGTCAAGCAAGTCAACAGGGCAAGCTAATGACAGTGGCTCTATACACCAGTGTCTAAGAAACGTGATGGACGTGTTAACAATCACATACACGTAAATGAAAAAATACACTCATGGACAGTTCAAGGTCGATACGGATTAATGTTATGTAATTCCTGCTTTTAGACTAAAAACCATGCAGGTTGTTTACAGCCATACATTAGTAGTTATTTCTCTCCTTAACGTACTGGATAAGGCAGCAATTATTTAATAAGATCTTCTAAATGGACTCTGGCTTTCTTTAGCTTAGTCTACAGCTGTCATTTATAACACAACTATCTCCTGATCCTGTTACTTTTTATGTAGCTGTAACAAAAAAAAAGGGTAACCAAAAGACTAGTGATCTTTTTAAGCTGCAGTACATCGTACACATCAAGCAACAGACTGTTTAAAGTTCAACAGCCCAGTACTAAGAAACCCACAGTGAATTCAGGTACCAACTAATTTCAAAGAGAGTTAAAAGGACAACTCTACAAAAACAAGATTAACTCATCAAGAAGTACTTTTTGTTGTCTAATCCAGTCCTACTCTGTCACATACAAAGGCAAAATGGCTGCCTATTTGTGATCAATGGCCATTTGATGAGGTTCTATTTGCATGATCACACTTGTTTGAATCTAAACATGCTCACAGGTGATCTTATTGTAATGCAGGCACTTTGAAATCACTGCTCATGCAAGACTGCTGTGTGAAGTACCAGGGATTTTTTCCAGCTCCTCTGCTGGTGCAATCATGGAATTAGAACATAAAAGTAAGGGAGGCAAAGTCTCATATATGGTGGTGTGGGAGGGGTTGCTGCCCTGCAAAACTGATATTTTTGAGTACTGCAATGTAAAGGAGGCGAAGTCCCACATATGGTGGTGCGGGGGGGTTGCTCCCCTGCAAAATTGATATTTTTGAGTACTGCAATGGCAATTTAAGGCAGGCATATTCTTGCTCAACAGAGACTGGGAAGCTGGCATGTGACTGGTTGATATCCAGTCTATTACAATGACCATATAAAAACATGATTTAAGTATCTGCCAGTTTCCCCATCTGTACCTAATTTACAGTGCATGTGCACATCACTTTTGGCTGTCTTTGAAATCTCAGGTTATTTTTACATCTGCCACCTCACGGGGATACTCTGGGAATCACTGAACAGGGGAGGGGAAGAAAAGCTATACATGAAGATATTTCAACCATAATAAAACTAACAAGGTAATGATTCTAAATGTAAATTGGATCAATAACGTCTATTTAGGACTTTAAAAAATAAGAAAAAATATGTAGGAAGCGTGTTAGGTTTTCAAGTATGAAATGCTGCACACACATGATCTGAAGAGGAATTTAGTGACAGAATCGCTGACACCACAGCCTGAAACAAAGAGCTTATAAAAGCAAGTCATTTAGCAACTCTCAGAATATTAAAAACTGGTATGTCTAATTTGTAGCTTGCTATTAATACATTTCAGACAGCAGTATGGAAAAATATACAGACTTCTCTTCAAAGAGAAGTTTATAATGCCACTATTGAAAATCAATGACTAGACAAGGCAATGGGTACCTTTGTCATATCATACACTGGGGATGCACTCACACTGTAATATGTAAACATTACAGCCTGGCTGTAAAACAAAATCATCTCAGTTCAGTAACCTCCCTTCAAGCAAATCTGGGGTATAAAAATTATGTAATAATAGCCACTATGAGTGGCACTGAGTCATTAGTACAGAAATAAATAAGACCAAGATATGATAAAGACATTTTTTTTTCAGTTTACAGTTATGTTCCTTTAAGTGCAAATGATTGATAGTTCAGAGTGTAACCCACAAAGCAGATGGCACAGTGTATCTGTGAGTGTTCCTCCTGTTGAACTTTCTCAAAAACAAAAGATAAAAAAAAAAATGGAAGTAACAAACAACATATGTTTTCCTTCTACAGTCTCTGCAACTGTACCCTTGCAACACACACACACACCAGACCCAGGAATATCGCTTACCTTCTCTTCTGAAGAATTCTGGGCAAAGGCAAAATAATGGGAGAACAAATGTACAAAATCAGGGATAATTTTTTAATTATGTGTGAAGTGTGCATGTCCTCCCCGTGATCGAGTGATGTTTAAAGACATGTAGGTAGGTGCGTGCGTGAATGGGGTGTGCCTTCTTTGAACATTGGGTGTCGGGCTGGCAACTCAGCAACGTAAAAATCTACTGCCAGTCATTAGCGGACCAGAGTTCTGCTGTGGCAACCCCTAACCGGGAAAAGCCGAAAGACTTTTTTATTATTCTAATTCATTAAAAAACTGGTTAAGGTTTTGGCATAATGGTTAAGGATTTTACCTCACAAACAATAGGCACAGAGTTTAATTCTCACCAAGGGAAATTGGCCAGTTTACAACAGCCACTGAAACTAGATTAGTACTTGCCCATAAACCTAAAAAAGTTAACAGAAAAACAAGTTTTTGCATCAACATGCATTTTCCAAACAATAAGAAGCATTAAACTTTAATGCCTTTCATTGTTGATTAACCATAATCCTCAGTGATTTACCAAAAACTGAAAATTTTATGAGGTACAAGGCAAAAATATGAAGCAAAACCAGAAAAGCTTGAGCGGTATGGCCACACCCAACTTCTATTTTACCCAGTCATACATTAACATACCTTAAAGAATGGGGGACCTGTATACCACACACTGACTGGAAAACGTTCTCCAGCAGGGTGTTAATCTACAGCTAATGCAGACTGAAAAATGAGCCTGCTGTGGAGCTCGGACTGAAAAACCTAATGGCTGCCTAAGCAGCACTTTTGTTATTAGCGAGTATAAAAGAAAATTAAAAAAAAAAAAAATTAAAATAAAAAAGAACGTGTGTGTGTGTGTGTGTGTGTGTGTGTGTGTGTGTGTGTGTGTGTGTGTGTGTGTGTGTGTGTGTATGTGTGTGTGTCTATGTGTTATGACAGTGAGACAGAGATCAATTGAAGTAGCATTTTACACTCGCTAAGCAGTGCTTTTTCTGCTTAGCCAGTGTAAGAAAATAAATGAAATAGAAAAAAGTGTGTGTGTGTGTGTGTGAGAGAGAGAGAAAGTGAGTAAATGAGATTGACAACTGGCGGCAGCAGCAGTAAAGAGGTTTGCATACCTCTGGACCTTTCAGCTGAAGAAATCTGGATAAAGCCTAAAATAAAGGGAGAACAAAGGCTCAAAAATAGGAACAGATTTTAATTATTGCTCTTATAAAATTACAAACTTGCTTAGATAAAAGTATTTGTGTTAGCATGAATTTTCTGAAGGAAATAAAAGTCTGAAACTCAAATGTACATCATTATTTAGTAACGTCAATCTCCAACAACTGGCAATAAAAAATAAACTAAATACCTGGGCAATTTTTATATTTTGAATGTAAAATGCTTCCTCCAACACCATTAACATACTACAGCAAGTTCATAACATTAGGCAGAAGAACTATCTAACATCAAAAATATATAAAAGATAATACAGTAATAAAAAATAAATAAATTAGTAAAACACAATTTTACAGAGAGCCCATTTTCTAAGCACAATAATGTCTTCCAGGGTGTGCATTATTCTAGAAATAACACCCTTCCAGGGGTGTTATAGGCCCTCCGTCTGACGTGTCAGACTCAGAACACACCTGGGCAGGCATTCCTTCCATATGTTCATAGGCAGGTACTAGGCTATCGGCCCAAGGGCCTACGTAAGCCTAGCCAATAAGGTTCCCTGGCTTACGCCACCCAAGAAAGTTATTTTCCTGTGCCACTGTCAAGCAGAGACATAGAAGTGATACCTGGGGTGTATTTCCTATTTCCACGAACACTTAACACACCAAGCACTTTATTATAAAGCTTTCGGGTCTACACCCTTCATCAGTATACAGTAACTGTGTTTTCTCTTCGTTTAAATAGGAGATACAATTAAATTACAAGTTCCAGCTAGCCTATCACACTAAACAACAATTATATCTTAAAGAGATAGTTAGAAAATGTCACCACTTTAAAATACACTAAAATACTTTTAAGAAAATACAGGACATATTGAATTATATAGAGTATATAAAGTAAACACGTATATAATTACCATAAATAAACATATATATGAGTGTATTTCCTATTTCCCATCCACTCATCAAGATTTTTTCTTGAAGAGTGCTAATGAAGAACTTTGCTTGACATAGATGGGTAGACTGTTCTAGAGTATGGGAAGTCTCTGGGACAGGAATCTATCCCTCCAGCATGTCCTGTTTATTGTGGTGACAAGGTTTAGGTCCCTAGAGCATGTAGCTCAGAGGGATTGGGATTTCTTTAGGTGTAGCATTTCCAACAGCTCTGGGTTTGACACAGCTTTATATGTTAGGCAGAGATCACCTCGGAGTAGGCGATAAGCTACAGAGTAAAGTTGGAGTTTTTTGAGGCGGTCAGTGTAGGGCATTTGTTTGAAGCCAGTAATCCTCTTTGTGAGGTACTTCTGTGGCCTTTCCAGCTGTTGCAGATGTCTTGTGAGGTACATTCCAAAAGGGGCATTGTATTCTATAATGGGTCTAATGAGTGTCAAGTAGAGGGAAACAATGACCTCTTTTTTCCTGGATGAGAACCCTTTTATGATGAGGTGTGCCACGTAGAAGGACTTCCTGACTACTGTGGCAATGTGACTATCAAAGGCGAGACTACTGTCCACTTGGGTCCCAAGGTCTCTTATCATACATTCGGTGTTAAGTAGATTGCTGTCTATGTGGTAGTTCATGGGTACAGAGTTTTTACCAAAGGGGATGACACTGCAGTTTTTGGCATTGAGCTTGAGGCCATGGCTCTGACACCAGGCATCTGTCTCAACGAGGCCCTTCTGTAGGATGTCCACATCATTTCAGGACTTGACTATGGCTCCTAGTTTGCAGTTATCTGCAAACTTCATTAGCCAGAGGCCTTCTGTGTTAGCCTGTACTTCAGAGAAGTAGATACCAAACAGGAGAGGTCCCAGGACGGAAACCTGTGGTACTCCACTTGTCACTGCTTTGAGGTCAAATTTGGAGTCTGGAACTTTTACAGTGTGGGTTCTGTCAGTGAGCCAGTTGGCAACCCATCTTGTCACGTAGGAATTTATACCTAGTTTAGTGAGTTTAGCTATAATTCCAGAATGGGGGATGGTGTTGAAAGTCATGGCGAGGTCAAGATAGGCTGTGTGAACCACCTTACCCTCATCTACGGCTTTAGTGACTGCCTCAAAGAAGTCAATCAGATTCAGGAGGCATGATCTGCCTTTCACAAACACGAACTGGGTGGGATCCAGACTTTGGAGGTTACCAATGTCTTTGTTTATGAGTTCCATGATGATATGTTCCATGGCCTTGCAGACCAGGCTCGTCAGGCTAATAGGTCGATAGTTCCTGGGATCAGTGTTGGCTCCCCCTTTGTGGAGTGGGATAACTGTTGCTGTGAGCCATTCATTGGGCACAAAGCCTGATGTGAGGCTATTATTGAACATGGTACTTAAGTGGGGAGCCAGTTTGTTCTGAAGTTCGTGTAAAACGCAGCCTGGGATGTTGTCCGGTCCCATGGATGCTGTATTTTTGGCTTTAGAGAGTGCAGCTTTTACCTGCGTAGTTGTAATTACAGGGACTCTGCATTCTTCCTGTATAGATATGGACCCTTTAGGGGGTGAGGGAGGGGTAAAGTTAGCACTGAACCTATCTGCCAGGATGTTGGCAATATCAGTTGGTTCTGTAATTTTCATGCCTTTGTGCTGTAACTCAGAGCAGATCTGGGTGTTGCCATCGAGATTCTTGACATAGCTATAGAATGCTTTGTGGTTGTCCTTAGAATTAGTGGCGATTTTGGTTTCGTAGCTAGCTTTGGAGGATCTTATATGGGATCTCCGCTTCTTACTGAGGCTGACCAGGGAGCTCCTCCACTCATGGGATTTTACTCTCTTTTGCAACAGTTTCTTCCTTCCGTTGTACAGTTTGTTTATGGCAGGGGACCACCAGATTGGCTTCCTTTTTTTGGAAGATAGCGTCTTGGTTCTGTTTGGGATAGCACGATCCATGCACTCGTGTAAGTGCTTATAGAGTGCATCTGTGTATGATTCAGCAGTTGTAACTATTTTGTCCATCTGCATGAGTGTCATGAAGTTCACCACTTTTGTCTTAAGAAGCTGACTTTGGAGAATTTTTTTACCGTGGTTTCCTTAATGGGGGTGGGAGCGGGATGTGGATATCTAGGGTGATTAGCTTATGGTCGGATCGGACCAACGAGGAGTTGACTTCAGGTGCTGGTAATGACTATGTGTAGGATATTGTTGCCCCTGGTGGGGGTGTGGATAAGTTGATCCAGGGCATTGGAGTTTATGAATTCCAGAAAGCGTTGCGCTAAGGAGTTGGTACACAAGTAGTTTACCCAATTAATGGTGGGGTAGTTGAAGTTGCCCATTATTAGGGTGTTTGGTTGAACCCTAATATTTTCCAGTACATCAAGAAAAGAGGAGTGGGAATCCTGGGGAATGGTGGGGGATCTGTAGCAAGCTACAATTTGGATTGCAGTTTTGCCCAGAGTTAGTTGCACTTGGATAACCTCGGATGCATTATGCTGAGCAACTAGCCTGGAGGTGTGGATATCCTTAATGAATATGGACACACTTCCGCCTTTGGTGTATCGGTCCAGGTTACATGGCCGAAAAGTGTGGTATGAGTTATAGCCTGGTAGTGCAGGGGTGCTCTCTGGAGCCTTGAACCAGGTCTCAGTCACTGCACAGATATCGATGTTCTCCATTTTAAGGAGTGCCTCGAGTAAGTGCATTTTGAGATTTAGACTTCTAGCATTGAGCAGCATTACCCTCAGTTTTTGCTTGCCTGTTCCTGTTACGGTGGTGGATTTGTTATTTGAACCTTGCCTAAAAAAGGCACTATAGGGGCAAGAGCCTTAGCCAGTATCCAGAATCCCAGGGGCGACAGGTGCAGGCCATCTGTGGCAAAGCATCGTGGTCTGTTGACTGTGTCATTCCAAGCAGACAGATACTAGATTCCCTTAGAATGACAGCAGAAGCTTAGCCAACTGTTGAAGTCGATCATTTTGTCCTTGTACTGCAGTATCATTCAGGACGATGGCAGAATGCTACTCAGGGCTAGATCGGAGAGCTCTTCCATGTCTCTTTTCATGTAGTCCAGGGAGGTACGTCTCAGGTCATTCACACCAACATGGACAATGGCAGAGTCATATTTGTACTTGTTATGGAGTGACCTGAGTCCTGGCACCCGACAGGCAGCTGACACTAACCTTCTCCTTGTTTAGCCTGGTGAGTGGGCCTGACTATAGAGTCACCTATGACTAGTGTGTCGGGTACGTTGTTTTGCCTTATTGGCTGTGGTTGAGTGGCACACTGAGTCTGTGGGCTACGTCATTTGGGTTGTGTTGGGGGATGGAGGTTGCTTGCGTTTCTGCTTTGGAGGTCTCTGTTGCTTAGACAGATTATTATTGAGAGCCTCCACGAATGTTTTTGTGTTACTGTGTGTGGATTTTGGTGGTGTAGATTTAGTGAGACTATATGATGAGTGTGGTGTGGTGCATATATTTACCTTCTCCTCATGACTGTCAAGTTCAGTCTTGGTTGGAGAGAGCTTTACCTCCAGTTTGGCTAGATAAGTGCAACTCTCACAGGTTGTAGTGTTGGGTGGTAGGAGGAGAGGGCTGTCTGTGTACATGAGGCAATTTCTACATTGCCTCAAGATGCCCAGATTAATCAGATAGACAGGAGAGAACACTGGGAGCTGACCCTTGGACATGCCTGAATAAAAAACTATTTTCCTCTAGATAAGTGAAAGTGAGTACAAAAGCTGTTTTTCTCTAAGCAAGTGAGAAAAGTAAGTACAAAAATGTTTTCCTCTGGGTAATAAGGAAGATTGTTATAGTAATTAGTAGCTTATTTAGTGCTTACAAGTTCTGAACAAGTGCTGAGCATAAATAAGCAAATTTAAGTGCTAAAATTAAGAATCGGTATCTGAACTAGACAAGTTACAGGACAGAAACAAGTGCAAATGCATTTTGGGAGAGATGGAAGAGATTGCCCAAACGGCCAATAACTACAATTTCTGGGCCAGAACCACTCCTTATGTGGTAGACAGGTTACCTAGTGCTTACCATTCCTACTGATAAGCTAGAAGGCTTCCCTCCAACACAGAAGGCTTGGGGGGGGGGGGGGCTCAGAAGCTTACATACAGTTCTGGATACAGCAAATCTGTATCTGGAACACTAGTTACAGGAAAGGTAGGAAACAGGCTTACATTTTTTTTTTTCAGAAAAGTAGCAAAAACAGTAGTAAAAATAATTCACATGCAGTGCAAGCTAGCACACTTGTGTATGTAGCAATATTAGACCAAACACAGTTTAAAAAATGCAATTAAATTAAAAAGAACTAAAAGCAAGTGCAGAAAGAGTTTATTCGGTAGAATGCGGTAAAGAGATGGGAGTGTCCCAGATCAAATCTACAGTGGGGTGGGGCAACTGCAAAAGCCACCAAATTTAAACTACAAACCAAAAATAGGGAGGGTGGGCGAGACAAAACAGAGATCTAAGCAACAACTAACAGTACAAACTCTAAAACCAAAAAAATATACTCAGCTCTGTATATTTGCACAACACCAAACACCCTAATGGCATTATTTTTTGCATGACATACCAAAAGTGTTCAGCCTACAGACAAGTTGCTCTTCCACAAATCACAGTTGCACATACAAAGTCTTAGGTAGGGCATTTCTTCACCAGTAAAAAAAAAAAAAAAACAGAGCAACTTAAAGCACCTTCTTTTATCAAAGCAGCTATGTATGTCATAAAAGTTATCCAAGGTCAGCATTTTACATAAACCATTTATTATCATGGTCAAATTAAAACTTATAATTTTGAATCAGAAGAATAAAACCATGATCTGCAATATATTTGTATGCAGGAAAGTTACCATTAGTATTATTAGCAGAAGGCATGCCACAAAAATTATTTACTTTTCATTCCACAGTTTTCTGTGGAAACATAGAACCTGAAGCAAATTAAAGTAATGCTCCTCACTTTGTTAATGCTACTGCAAATTCTGGAAAAGGCTATTAAGCTAAACATACAAAAAATGATGAAAGATTTTTCAACACAATTTTAGTAGACAGAAATGTGCCCCATCTGGGATATGAAACCAGGTCTGTTCAGAATACAATAATACTGCATTAATCAACAATGCTTCAGGGAAATACGGAAACTTGGGTTTGTAGCAGAATAATATTCCAAGTAGCTATGACTTCAACTTGCAGCTGAGGCTCTCTTGTCATTTTTTTTTTCTTTTATTAAAAAGCATCTGAAGCAGATGTAACCTATATGCCCAGATGCTATTACTATACCTAGAAAAAATGTTTACGCAAGTGCATACAAGTAGACTTAATATTTATTTTTCTTCAAAACAAGGAAAAATAGAACAAATATAATAATTAAAAGTTATTTGACACTAATGTTCTGAAGTTCTTATTTTCTTTAACCAAAGAGAACGTGGTCAGGTTTGCCATTTTGTAAAAGCCTCAGAAATGGATACGTATCAAACAAGCACAACAATCTCAGCACTTTATTTTATGTATTTTCTATATTCATTAAATATTTGAAGTGGTTAACTCATATTAAGAGGTATTTTGACAGTTTCCAAACACCAGAGATAGCAATATACAGGCAAACACACGGATGTAAACAGGAAAACTGCAGAGTTTTTTTAAGGCATACTTCTGTCTTAATCATGTCTGAGTTGCTTACTTATGCATTACTTATTTAAGTTGGTTGTCAAGGTGGATCCCACTGAACCTATGCACTGTTTTCTGAAGAGAGTTAAGGTTGTATTTCTAGTGACTGGGGAATATGGTCAGGACATTGTGAAACACTAATATCCAGTTACTGACTAATTTTGTAAGGAAGGAGGTGAACTGTTACAAGATAATTCTTTGTATCCCTCAGCCAGGCCGACCTTTATGGTGCAATTAGACTCCCTTTATTTTTCTTTGCCTCACAGTAAGGGAGATTCCCAAGTCAGTTCAAAGTGTATTATTCACTTCTAATCTTGCAGCAACATTATATCAAATTGACTCATCAAAACATACTTTAAAATGTTTATTTAGCATATTTAATATATTCAGCTATTAGTACAGAAGACTAAGGCTCTGAGCTATTAACAAGCTGTCTCTTCTAGGTCAATGGTGCAAGGTTTGATTCTTTCCACTTCCATTTGTTAACTGTGTGACTGAGCAAGTTACTTAAGACACTGCTCCCGAGTCATCCTTGAAAGGGGAAATTTGTGCCCAACGGGCTTACCAAGGTAACAAACAAAACAAAGGTGCGTTTATTAACGTGCGTGTGTGTGTCTGTGTATCTATATAGACAGATAAATACACATTCTTCTTAGATAATGTCTGTTTTAAGCTGAAAAGAATTAACACAGTTCTAGATTCAAATAAATATAGCAAGATAGCACTGTAAAGCAAATGGCAGAAAATCATATAAATACACAAAGCTGTTGCTTAAGCAGGATCTGTCAGATGCTTCAATAGTTAGTAAACCTGTCACATTTAGAAGGTTTAAGCAGCCAACATCAAGCATTAAAAGCAATGCTTCTACCCAAGCATGCATAAAAGGTACTGGTCTTTAGCAACATTGGACAGACAAATACACAACTTCAAATAACTTATTAATAGGAGACTGAAGGAAAGTTTATACAAATCACTATCATTAAGGTAAGCACTTCAGGATGGCTTGGCAGGGGATCTGAGCTGCAGTGAAGGCAGAAAGATATGCCAACTCACTCCCCTTGCACGGCCACCCACAGGGAAGTACAGGCATGTGCAAGGAGTGGCGGACAGGTAGGTGGAAAAAACACACTTCTCAGCAGCTGCACCATGAGCCTTGATCTCCTAATCAGCACCAAGCAACAGGTCAGAGTACAGTGAGGGAAGTATAGGAATGCTCGGTAGGCCTGGTGAATGAGGAAAGGCCATGGGGGCAAGCCGATGGTCAGCTGTGAGGAGGAAAAGATGCACTAAAGATAAGTACTTGAAATTTTTTACCTGAAATTTTTATGCACTACACATAATACTCAACATTATTTAAATGTATGTGCTCAGAATGCTCTTTTAAGTCCTGAAAGGTACTGATGCTTGCTTCTCACTTACTAATATAAGAAAAAAATATGTACTCACCAAAATGTTATATCTGTGTTGTCCATTTTCTTTCTTCCTCAACTGTTGGGTTTAAGATTTGGCTAGGCCGCTTCTTCCAGATCCTCGGATCCAATTCTCGAGCTCCTCCCTTACCCACAATGCCCCACCAGCCTAACATACCTCAGATCGAGTTTACTGCCATCAATAGACAATGGATAATACCTTAAGGTATAGGTTAAAATAATAGAACTGGAGCTCAAACAAGGAACAATAGCTCCCAAAATAATATCCCTTAGGACTCTCCAGGAGCAAAGGGAAGGGGATTAAGAGGGTGGGAAGTTGAGGAAAAATGAAAAAGGACAATGCATATGTAATGCTATGTTGAGTACATAACTTTTTTTTTTTTTTTATCTGAAGTTGTCATTTTTCATTCATTCTTCATCTGATGGGACAGCGTCCCCAGCTAGATGAACCTAGGGTGGTCCTCATGGAAGGATGTTTCAGAGTACTGAGTAACCAAACAGCTCTGTTCCTAGAAACTAAATCCAATTTGTAATGAGCAATAAAAGTATGAGCGATGGACCAAGTGGCAGCTGCACAAATGTCATGCAGAGAAGTTCTTGACCAAAAGGCTAAGGATACAGCTATAGACTTTGTAGAATCAGCTCTAGGGGGCTTAGGCAAGAACAACCCCTTTTACTGTACACAAAATATATGTAATCAGTTAACCATTTGGCCAAGGTAACTTTAAAAACTGACATACCCAATCAGTTGGGTGAGAAGGATACCAATAACTGGTCAGTCTTCCAGAAGTCTTCAGTCCGATGGAGATAAAATCAAAGTCGTCTATGTACACCCAAATGATGGAGCATGTACGCTCTTTTATTTGAGAAATCTGGAAAGAAAACTGAGAGGTTAATGACCTGGATGATATTAGATTCAGAAACTACCTTAGGCAAAAAAGATGGGTTTGTTCATAAGAAAATCCCCTCTTTGTGGAAAACCAGGTAAGGAGGCTTGGAGGAGACAGCCTAGAGTTCGGATACTCATCTAGCTGATGTAATACCAACTTGAAAAATGTTTTTTCAGGACAAAAACTTAAGCTATGTCTTGGCTGAAGGTTTGAAGGGGTCTTGGGTCAGACCTTGTAGCAAGATAGTTAAATCCCAAGGAGGAGTAGGATCCTTTACAGGAGGCCTAAGCATGAAAGTTCCTTTGGGAAATGTTTTGCATAATCTAGAAGAAGGTAAGGAAGAATTACTTTCACCAAGATGGAAGTTTGAAAGGACAGCCAACTGCACCTTAATAGTAGGAAAAAAAAGACCCTACATTTAAAACTGAATCTAAAAATTCAAGCACAGTTGGTATAGGAGCAGAACAAGGGACCAAATCTCTCTTAAGAGCCCAGAAAGCAAAACTCTTCAATTTGCTTAACCATGCAGTCAGCTTGAGACCTGTTATGTCCAAATGAGTCATCCCTGCTGGATGAGACAGGAATCCAGTATCCATGGCAGATGTAGAAGATGAGGCCACAGGAAGGGAAACAATTTGACGAGGCCAAATAGGTGCAACGAGGATAACTGTGTTCTTCAATGGTATGCTTTCTGTAAAAATTTGGGAATTACAGGTAATTAGGGGGGTAAGTGTAGAGTAGACTAGCTGGCCAACTGAGGCCTAGAGCATCTCATGATGACTCCTCCAGTGGAGGGACAAGGGTAAAGAGCCCGCTGCACTTGTTGAGGGGAGAAGCGAAAAGATTGCAGCATGGCTGGTCCCACACTGACAGAAAATTCTCACTTCCACTTTGACATTGAGAGACGACGAGTGAGGCATCAGAATGGACCAGCTTAGTTTGTCTGCAATCACACTGGCCTCCCCATTTATGTGTTGCTATGAGAAAGCAGCCAGAGGAGATGGCCTATTGCCACACACTCATTGCTTCTTGATATAGCGGGAAAGATCTGGTTCCTCCCTGTTTGTTGATGTACCAGACTACAGACATATTGTCCAGCTGAACAGCAATCGTTCCAGAAGGGGTAGCATCTTGAAAAGCCTACAACTTAAAAACTGCTCTAATTTCCAGGATATTGATATGCACCTTGGCCTCTTCTGCAGACCACATACCTTGAACTGCCCTTCCCAAGTGGTGTTCCCAACCCAACTGGGAGGCTTCTGTGGTCACCGTGGCCATAGGCAGGGGAAGAAGAAAAGGACAGTCTTGTGGTGTGAAGCCACCAAAGAAGATATTTTTTGAAGGATTGTGTGATCTTGACGGAGGTAAATAAAGGCTGCTGAAGAACAGACCACTGAAACCAAGAATGCATTGCAGCATCTGGATGGAAAACCTGGCTAAAGGAACTTGTGTTATAGCTACTGCCATGGATCCCAAGGCTTGTAAAATTAGTTGTGCTTGAAAGGAAGGATGCAAGATCACTTTCTTGACCTGTGATCAGTGTGTCTGAATTTGTGTTGGAGGAAGACAGACTATCTGACTGACTATGTCCAGATGAGCACCTATGAACTCCAGACTCTGCGTAGGTGTGAGTTGTGATTTGCTGTCATTGACTGTGATGCCTAGGTGAAGACACAACTGGCACAAGTACTCCCTTGCCTGTAGAAGTAGATGTCTGGCTGGGGCAGTTAGGAGCCAGTCATCTATTTACAGAAATACTCTGAATCCCAGCAGTCTCAGGTGAGCCATGCATTTGGTGAACACCCTGGGGGCTGTGGTGAGGTCAAAGGGAAATGCTGTGAACTAGTAATGACTGGTTCCCAGCTGGAAGCACAGATATCTTCTAGAATGCCTGTTCATTTTGATGTGATAGTATGCATCCTGAAGATATATTGAGCACATCCAATAGTTCTTTTGGAGTAGGTGCAAAATGGACTGAACCTTGATCATCTAGAACCTTGAATACTTCATGTGTTGGCTTAGTTTTCTGAGATCCAGGATGGGTCTTCAAGTCCCATGTCTTCTCTGGCACGAAGAAGAATCTTGAGTAGGATCCAGATCCTATCTGGTATGGGGAGAACCTTCTGGATGACTCTTTTTTTTGAGCAGCTTTTCAATTTGTAATGCTGCCTCCTTCCTCTGATTGGGTGGATCATCAGGAATTCTTTTCATTTTTGAAGGAAGAATTTGGGAAAATGGTATGATATAACCTCAGGATATAATTCTCTGCTCCCAGGAATCTTTTGTGATGGATACCCAGGACCTTTACGTGTGGAGACAAATGCCCCCCAACTGCCTCCAGAGGGCAACATTCGGGCAACCTTTCAGGACCAGTGGCAGGGTTCTTCTGAGAAAGAATCCCAGATACCCTGATTCTGCAGGCCACCTCTGCAATGAGGGCGATATCTTCCATTAGAGATGCTTCTGTAAGAACTGTCTCCTCATGAGTCTTGGAAAGGACCCTGGGACTTGCAGAACCACATCTCTCTACCTCTATTTTGATTCTGGGAAAAGGGCCTTTGAGGAGTAGAAAAAAAGGATCCCACAGCAGACAAGGTCTTTCCCTCTTGCTCACTTCTGGACAGCATCTCTGTCACCCAAGACATAGCCAGGCCAGGCCAGAAAGCCTCCAAGAACACTGACCCCTCTTGGGATGGGGTGTCAGATGACCAACCATCTTTTTGCTTTAGGAGTTCAAGTAAGTCTCCAAAGTTGGAGATCTGGTGGACCCTTATCTTTCATCGAAGTCGGTGCCCTCAGCGACAGATTCCTGAGGGGAATTCAAGTATTTCCTTTCACATGTTCTCTTCCAAGGGACCTCATCAATGGGATGGTCTGATGAGGTATCTTAAGTGATAGGGGAGTCCTGAGGGATTGACTTGAAACTTGCATGGTTGACTGTCCCAGTGGGATAGAAAACAAAAGAGACTCAGAGCTAAGATCCAAAGGTGGTACAGATACGTCATCCAAGGGTGGCAGGGACATCCTTTCTTTAGGTAAAAAGAAGGCCCTCTCCACAATCTCAAAGACAGATTTGCTTACGGTAGATCGAAGCCCCCTCAGCTGAAGTCTCCTATGTCACTGACCCCCGAATCCCTTGAGACCCTCCACCCGAGGATGGAGTCAGACCTGAGCTGTCCAGTGCTGAGGTGCAAGGACACTTCCAATAATTTCAGAGTCAATCCCGATTCCCCCCAGATCCGGCACCAATTCTTCAGCTCCAAGGTCCTCCTGCTCCAAAAGATTTAAAGCCGAAGGGCTCAGGGATGCAATCAGAGTTGAAGAGCGACCAGTCTTCAGATTGGATGAGGGCACTCCCAGGAATCTCAGATCTGAGAGCTCCAAAACCACAGGACAGACTGAAGAAAGAGAAATTAAATGAGGATTGGTAATAGGCAGGCTCTTTGATCCAATGGGACCCAGAATTACCCAATCTTGATCTGAGCTCAGAGGAATTTACCCATCATCCTATCCACTTCGGCCTCGAACAGGCTCCTGGAGGACCTAAGTGAAGAGCTAGTAGACGGCTAAGTGCTTACGTGGATACTCATGTAGAAAAGGAGAAATAAATCGGGTAAGTATCGAATCCGTCAAGTACAAAGGTGACCAAATCAGAGGAGATCTTGCTTTCAAGGTATTAGGATCCATGGCAGTCACACCCAACTTCTTTGAAATTTTGGATGGTGGGTCTAAGTATGGAGCCGAAGATGTTGATTGATCCAAAGACCTTTTTCTGGTCTCCTCGTCTTTGAGAGCCAAATCTGGCTTTCCTTTGTCTGATTTCTTGGAGGGGGTTTGAGCCTTAGTTGAAATAGCAGAAGTAGAGGAAGAAGGAAGTAGGCCCTTCAAAACTAATTTGTTTCTTCTGTCAGTTAGTGCCCTAGCACTGAAGCCAGCACAAATGGGTCATTCAGAATCCAAGTGAGGAGTGTTATAGGCACATTCCCTGTGGGCAACTGGGAATTTTGTGTCTACAGGAAATGCATTTTTTAAATCCAGTTGGCTTGTCTGCCATAATAAGAAAAGACAAAAGGTCTTAAGTCAATGAGAAATAACTAAAAGAAAGGTAGACTATATTTATTGATTTTTAATTTTTTTTAAAACATAATAGATTACCAATGATGGTATCAGGAAGTACCCTGTAATGGAATGAAAGGAAATAGCAAGAGAAGGAAAGCAGAGATACCAACAATGGCACTCAAGAAAATACTGAAGGTTCGATAAAGGGGAAAAACGAAGAAAGGGACAATTAGAAAACTGAAAAACTCCAAAATTAAGGGAGGACAGGTGAAAAAGCTTAAGGGATGGTCCTCTGAAAATTAAAAGGAGAAAACTCACTGCTTTGTTGAAAAACATACCCAATAGCTTGAGGGAGAGTGGATTTGTGTCTGTAGTGAAATGGCGGCAAATGAGATCTGAGGTAGGTTAGGCTGGTGGGGTATTATGAGTAAAGGGAGGAGCACAAGAGTTGAATCTGAGGATTTGGAAAAGTGGTTGAGTCAGATCCAAAACCTATCAGTTGAGGAATGAATGAAAATTACATCAGATGTTATTTTAATAATTTTGTTGCGTTAACCACTTCAGATCCACTGAAAGCAAACAGCTGTTTTGTAGACATAAGCCTCCAAAGTAAGAAAAATCCTCATAGTCTTCAAATGTTTTAACATTTATTTTAATTCAAAGCAGGGAATAAGTTACTAAATCATTATGTAAATGATTAGCTATTAACATACTGAAGCAGTCTCTTCCCTTGAATGGAGAAAACATGGTCAATGTGCTGTTTTGTTGCGGCTTCAGAAATGGCTAAACATGCAACAAAAGGAAGATGATAACCACAGCTTGTACTTGTCAGTGGTAAGTAAAGACTGAAACTCAGACTCAATTCTTTAGGATACAGAAAGCTGCAGCCCTTTGCTTTAACCCAGTATACCATAACTTGATAACATTATCTCAGTAACTAGCTTGTCACACTTAACCACTGAACAATAGTGCAATAATATTTGTAAAGTGTTAGGTATTTATAAAACAAGGCAAATAAAAAAACAATTAGCTAAATAAAATCAAGTAAAGCTTCTAGTCTAGCTTCCTCTGTGTTTATATCATGGCTGAAAATACATATTGGGATGAAAGACCCATTAACAAGGTTCTCTTTTTTTAAATGTGCTTTTGTCTAATGCACATGTACAGCTATAAAAAATGCTACCTGGATCTAAAAACCACATGTACAGCTATAAAAACACCTCCTGCATCTAAAACAATCAATTAGCATAGACGTGCTACACTCTTTTCATAATATCTATCACTACAGCACAAGGGTTAAGGCAAGAACCTGCTGGCAAGCTTCATTCTGCAGTCCTGGGTTTGATATCTTCAGTCTTCTCTTGTAAACTGAACAGGTGCTTAATATACCCAACAAAATGTTCATAAACTATTTTTATTATAGGTAGCATGAACTTAACACTCACCACCTAATTGTCTTCCTCAGATGAAGAAAGTTGTAGCATTTTGTACCTACAAAACTATTGCACTTTTTGCTATGCTCTCACCTCTATGCTTCCTGCTAAAATAAGAAACAGACATTGTCTTAGCCATACAGTACAGCTGTTTGAAGGTGATCACCATAACAGACATTTATATGACTATTTTATGGTGCTCACTTTAACAGCTGGTGTTTGAGGAGTAGTAAGCCATGGCATATGGGTTCTATACAAATGCAAAGTACTATTTTCAGCTGTTTTTCTGTAGCTACAATTTGCACAACCCAAAACAAGTTTTGTGTTGATATTTGTATTAGGCATGGGTTGATGAAAGCCCACCATCATAAATGTAGATATCAACTCTATTTCAAATCAGTAACATTTATTGACATATTTACTTTACATTCAGACACACCATCATCAATCCAATAGGAAATATAAATCAATTCAGAAAATCCATTTTGCCATGCCTCTACTTTACAGATTGAAATGAAGATTTGGACAATTTGTTTGCACTTTCATTTTTGAAGATCAAAGACAATTATGCACTGAATTTCTGCATTTTACCAATCGCTAGCCTGACACCAACAGCTGCTCTAATATACTATTATGAAGGCAATCTTTCATAACAGTTGTTGTTGTTGTGTCTTTCAGCTTATCCCGGTTAGGGGTCGCCACAGCGGAACTCCGGTCCGCTAATGTCTGGTAGTGGATTTTTACGTGCCGAGTTACCAGCCCTGACGCACAGCCTTCAACGAAGGCACGCCCATTCACACATGCCTCCACACAGAAGACGCTCTAGCTGAGAATCGAACGGGACGTCTTGCTGTGAGGCGACAATGCTACCGCAGCACCACTACCGCGGGTTCGTAGTCTTTCATAACCGTAATAATAGTAATACTAGTAAGATGCTGTTCCACTTCCTTACCTATTTCACAGGTCCCTGTGATCAATCATAACTTAGCCAAAATGACTTGTCCAAGGTCAAACCACCACCAGGATGAAAATTCAAACCATCTGACAAAGCAAACATATAAAAAGACTTGCAAAAACAATGAGAGCATGAGGAGCAGATGAGATGGTCAACAAAGTTCACAAATGATATTGACCAAAGAGATTTCCATAATGTTACACTGACAGATGAAACTTATCAAAACAGCAGTTCCATCATCTAAATACGGATACCAAGAAAACAATTTATTTGGAAGTCTGTGCCTTGCCTTCAGCATCAGTGATGTAACCCTGCATCAGCCAACTCCCCTAACAAATGCAAGAACTGCTCTAACTTAGCAGCAATTTTTGACTTACAGTATCACATGATGATTTTTTTTGGTTCCCTACTAAAATGTCAGCACTCAAAATGCTGACTGCCAAGAAGCTAAAAAGACCGAAAACAAAGGAGAAGTGCGAATCTTGAAAAATCACTCTTCTTAAAACTTCTTGAACTTATATATATATATATATATATATACCAACTCTGAAATCATCATACCTCAGAGAAAAGGGAATATTTCTGAGAAATGGCATTTCAGAATTAGTACATACAAGTCCAAGTTTTTGGCCATTCATTCTCCATGTTTCAGGACTTGCTCTAGCTGGTTCAGGCATTTCAAATGGTTATCAATATTTTTTTGCCAAAAACAGGACAATTATAAGTAAACTGACTGCATGCTTATTTATTCCCTTATGGGAGGTTAAACTTAAAAGACCAAGTCTGGAACCTGCACTGGTGGTGCCAGAGGAATAAATCCCCGATTATATCGTAGGCAAAATGAGTTTGACTAACAACCCAGGTGTTTAACAGCATAGGCATGGAGTATGGGTCTGCTTAAACTGGGGGTGAGGAAGGCAAGATGGTTCCTATCCAGCTCACTCAACTTCTCTAATGACAGGATTTTGGCTGGGGGAGCAGATGTCTGGCATGATGAGGGGAGCTGATGCATGAAGTATGTGGGAAAGCACCACCACCCAAGCCCGTGATAGTAGCTCCTAGGATATGTGGTGCAGCAAACATGCAGAGAGAGCTGTATTTCTTCAAATGTTATTAATTTCACAAATGGGATCTTTATTGTTCTCAAGTGATTTTTCTTACAATATAAATATTTTATATAGCCTCCACAAACTCGGTTTTCATTTTCTGCGAAAGTTACTATTTCATAGGTAATCAATACAGATTTAATAATTGAAATGGGCAGGCAAACCCCTACATGTTTACTTTTTTTTAAGACCTCCACAAATAATGGAAATCCTTCTGAAGATCATCTGCAGGCTGATGGTTAAAGGAAATAGCCTACCTGATAAATATTAATTTTATAAAGCAAGTAATACCTGAATTCTAATAACTTCGCCAAAAGCCATCTTGGGTTCTGCTGCACATTAGCCATGTTAATTAAAATATTTTTAGCAAACAGGGGAATCTTTACATGTCTCTTATCAAGGGAATAACATTCTAACTGCCATGTGCCCCTTTCATCATCATCAACTACCTTTTTCACATTTTCTTCTACATAGGGTCAGGGCATTGCAGTAACTGTTGCCATCTATTTCAATTCAATGCCACTCTTCTCCCTTCTTCAGTGGTTAGTGGTCATGCTTGACTGTCTCAGGTCTTCTCTCACACAGTCCATCCATCTCTACTAGATGCCCTCATTTCTTCTTACCCTCTTCCTGTGTTTCCAAAATCTTCATCAGACTGTCTTCAGCTTTTCCTGCACATGTGCTCAAGCCATTGTAATCTGTTCTCTTCGATCTTCTCTGATAATGCAGCTACTTTTGCTTCTGCACTGATGCCCTTATTTCTTTGCCTGTCCCACATTTTGTATCCTACACCCACCCCAGACACCATCTCCATCACCTCTAACTTCCTCAACTGCTCTGCCTTTACTACCCAAGTTTCTGTACAATACAGCATTACCGGTCACACCAATATTCTGTACATTTTACTTTACAGCTTCTTTGGCATTCTTCTCACACTCTACCCCTGACACACTGTGCCTTTGGCTGCAGTCCATCTGAATCTAGTTTTGAACTCTTCATTCAGAGTTCCCTCCTCCTCAACCACCCCTCCCAGACAGTGAAACAGGTTAAAAGCTTCAGATATTTCCCTTCTATCTCAAATGTACTCAGTTTCATGTCATGTGCCCTCAGTTTCTTATTCCAGTCCCCTAACATTTGCTGAAGTTCTTGGAAAGAATCTGCTTGAAATCCCACATCATCTGCAAACTACCTCCTCTAACCTGTTCGCTATTGTGATCCAAACTCCTCTGTGAGTTCAAATAATGTTTGTACTTGTGTCATTGGATCCATGTACATAGCCTACACCAATTCTACCAATGTTTCTGGGACTTTGAATCATCACAGGACTGCCCAAATTAGCTTTCCTGGGACCCTTTTATATGGTTTCTCCAAGCCTGGGTGTGTCTAGATGAACTCCTGCCTAATTTCTGTTTTCTTCTCAGCAGTCTTGCTGTAAACATCAGGTCAGTTGTGCTGCATCCTAGTCTGAATCCAAACTGATCATCTCTCCTCTTACTTTCTACTACCCTGCATATTCACTTTCATGCAATGTGACAGGAGTTTGATACCTCTGTACTGCACACAGTTGTATGTCCTCCGTTTGTCCCTGTACACTGGTACTAGAATGCTTATTCTCCAGTCATCTTGGATACCCCTTCTGCTATGGGTACCTGCTAGAGCCATTTCTTCCCCAACTAAACTAATATCTTGAACATATCTGCAGTGACCTTATTTAAGCCTACTGCTTTTCCCGACTTTAATTTTCCTTACTATTATTATCTCTACGTGGGTTCTTCTGCCTGTGTCAACCTAGGCTGTGTCTGAAACAGCTTATGTGGGGATTTCTTCATTTAGAAGCTGCTGGAAGTACTCCTTCCATTTGTGTTTGATGTCCAGTGGACTGGTGAGCAGACTGTTGCTGATATCCCTTATGAAGAGTGTCTGATGACTATCTTCTTTATTTTTTCCGTCTTTGCCTTGCAATCAGACAAGAACTTATATATGCCACCTGCTGAGTCACTTTCCAGAAGCTGGTAAAGTGCCTCTGATGCCTTGCTCTTTGCAATCGTAACTGGATTCAGTATTCCTTCATAACCTGGTGAGTCTTTCCCATTGCCCACTTTTCTTGTACTCCTGTTTTCTTTTAATAACTTCCTCTACCACCAGCCTTCCTTACACAACTTATTACCATACCTGGCTCAGCTGCAGATCATTTCCACAGTTCTCACGCTGTTTTGAGAAGCTGCCATTCTTCTTCAACTCTACCAATATCCTTTATTCCTAAGGTGCTACAGAACTCAACATTTCCATGAACTCTTGCGCTTTCTCTCCAATCAACTTCCATGTCTTCAGCCCAGTCTCTGCTGAGCACAAAGACTTCTCTGACCACTGCTTGCAATAGACTGTGGCCACCAGTGGTTTATGATGCCCCTTACCAAGGTAAAAAGTAAATGATTCTGACAGCATCACCAATGTCATTTTCACCATAGATCTTGTATCTCACTCAGCAAGTTCCTTAAACTGGTTGAGGAAATCCATCCTATTCAAAATCTCCATTTAAAAGATTACTCAGCATGATTTAATGCCTTCTCCACATCCACACGAAGTATTAACAGACTCATCCCAAAATCTTTAGCATTCTGTGTCATTACTACAGTTTTCATGATGTTCTCAAGGCCTGAAATTAGCAAATTTTAACAGGGAAAAAAATTAACAGTTTTCACACTGCAAAACACAATGTAAATATAACATATTATTAAACTTAATCCAGAAACAAAGTCCAAACGGAAATCCAATTCCAAAAAAGAAAGACAGTATGGGATAGTCTAGTAGCAAAAGTGAGCTCTCTAATGAAGATTTACTATTGTGATGAGTACCGCCGTGTCACAACTGTACTCTCTCTTAACTGGAGAAGAATCACTTGTGCTGTAAATTGCTCCATATGGTTAGAATCTAAACATAACCCAAGTAATCCACCATTTACTACAAGTTCACATGCAACACAACAATGCCAATATCTTTGCCTCTTCTAAACTGGGCATCAGTCTTGTAATATTTTGTAAATATGTCCACCTCTGTCAATGCTGCAGCTTCCAGCATGTCTAAATATTTATTTATTTTACGTGTGTTTATCGGGCTGGTCAGACTGGGACAGTTCCCATTTTTCACAGAGGCCCGGGGAGAAAAGTTCCAGTCTAAGCTTACATACAAATTATCACAATAAGTAATAGAAATTATAAACAATATTGACAAAAAATGAGTGTTACACATTTACTGGATAAAAATGTAAAAACAAAAATATGTACATAGTATTAAATAGAACAAGACTTTCAACACTTGAATATAGGCAAACATATAGTTGAATTTATATATGTGGAGGAACATAATATTAGGCAGGAAATTAAGCAGGGAGAATCACTTAGGCAAAGTAGTGCATAGTTAGCAATACTTCCATGGTGAGAGTTGCAGCTAGGAATGCAACTGCTTACAGAGAAGTAGTGTTGTTAGAAGGGATATGTTAAAAGAGTTAGTACATACAGCCAAAGTGTATAAGTAATGCTAAGTTAATAATTAACCTGGAATGTTACATGTGCAAAGTCAGGATTCAAATAAGTATCTTTTGAGAGATATTTTGAAGATTGCTTATGGATCTAATACTATGTGGAAGGGTATTCCAATTTTTAGCAACAAAGAGAGTTGCCTGCTGTACTGGATACTTTGGTTACTTAGACTAAGTCTTTGTCAGATGATCTAAGAGTATGAATGTTAGAGTAAGGTTGTAGAAGATATTTTAGGGAATGTATGTTGTCAGGATTGCACATTATTTTGTGAACCATTATTAACTGGTTGTAGCTCATAATATGAGGTAGTTCCAAACAAGAAAGATTTTTTTAGGCATGGACCGTGATGGGTTGAATGTGTGGAATCTGTTGCAAATTTGGCAATCTTATTATAACATGATTCTAATTTACTTAGTTCTGACTTTTTGAGGTTGGTAAGTATGAGGAGAAAGGTAGGTTCTAGCTATGGCTATTCTTGCAGAGTCTGTTAAGAATTTTTGTTTCTATACATTGTTCCCATTTTCTTGTGAACCTTTTTGATTGTGTTAGAAATGTGTATGTCAAATTTTAGTCTATTGTCGAGTATGACGCCCAATAGTTTTGTTTGGGAATCTGGGAAAATCCTAGTATTATTACTGGCAGTGATATAAAAGTTAGCTGGGAGGTTAGCAGGTTTAGATGGATGAAAGATCATAAGTTTAATTTTATTAGGGTTGAGAATGAATTGCGAGTCTGCTAGCCATGTTTCAATATCAGAGAAGGCTTTTTGTGTGACCATAAGAAGTTGAGTTATTGTGGATGCTGCACATGTGATGGTTGAATTATCTGTGTATTGTATGATAGATGCTTGAGAGAAGGCAGCATTAAGATCATTTATAAATATGCTGAAGAGGAAGGGCCCTAGGATTGAACCCTGAGGGACTCCAAGTGTAACAGAAAGGAGTGGGGATAGATTCGCAACCAGTGTTGCAGCAGTCATTAAGTGTGAATTGATACTATCCTTCAGCATAAAAACAATGGCTATCTCTCCTCTGCTACTTTCCTAGACCTATCTAAAGCATTTGACATGGTCCCACACAAACAACTTATCTCTGTCCTCAATAACCTATCCTTCTCACAATCAGTCACCAACTGGTTTCAGAATTACCTGTCTGACCGCCAACAATCCGTTGTATGGCAGAATGACATATCTCCCCAACTACCTGTCTCTATAGGGGTTCCCCAAGGATCCATCCTTGGACCCCTACTTTTCTCTGTTTACACCAATAATCTAGCCTCTGCCACCAAACATGGCACACTCATCCAATACGCAGATGACTCAACCATCATCTGCTGAGCCCAGTCCCTACCCAAACTGCAAAAAGTCACACAGGAAGCCTTTTCCTCTGTTGAAACATGGTTATCCGATGCCCAATTAATACTCAACCCAAACAAAACTAAACTACTCATCTTCCAACCCACCAAACATATTCAAAACAACTCTCACTAACATCACAGCAAAAGACAACACCACTATATACCCAACTGAACACACCAAATTGCTAGGAGTGGAAATAGACAATAAACTAAAATTTGACATTCACATATCCATGACCATAAAAAAAGTCCACAAAAAACTAGGAGCATTATACAGAAATAAACAATTTCTCACCAAAGCAGCAAAGATTTCAATAGCAAATTCCCACCTTATCTCCACCCTACTTTATGCCTCTCCAGTATAATACCAACCTAAGGCAATGTGATCTAAACAAGCTAGAGACCTGCTACAACAAAATCGCCAAATTCGCCACTGGGGCATCCTACCGTAGTCACCACTGTCTCTCACTTGCTGAACTGGGCTGGTTTGAACTCCCTCACCTCCTTCAGTGGTTTCAACTCTCACTCACCCACAAACTAGTAAACCATCCACTAAATGTCCCATCCCTCCAGAATCTACTCCAACCCTATCGCACCACCAGACCACTAAGATCCAGCGACAAAAATCACTTGCAGATCACTAAAGCCAATAACTCTGCTGGTGAAGCACTGTTCTCTTGCGCCATAGCCAAATTATGGAACTCACTCCCACCCACAATTACCTCCGTACCATCATGCACCAACTTCAAAACTTTATTAAAAGCGCACCTAAAAACATGCTGGCTATGCCCTTGCAACTCCCACTCTAATATCATCCACCCCATCCAACTACTACCTTTCTTTCACCTCCACTAACTACCTTGATGATAGCAAGCTCAGATACTCATAAGCCTAGTACTTATTATACAGCAGGAACTTCTCATTGTTACATTTGTTAATGCCGGTTATGTACTTCACAGATAAAGATTCTAGTTGTCTACTGATGTACTATGTTCTTCATCTGTAAATATGTTGTAAGTAATTGCTATGTAAATTGTTATTCACTATATAATCCAATGTAACTACTGTCTGTTTATTTCACTGTGGAGCTTTTCTCCCCGGGCCTCCGCTGAAAATGGACCCACGTCCAGTCGGACACTCCCGGTCAACAAATTTAAATAAATAAATAGGTCTTGAAATGGTTTTGCTGCACTCTACACAAGAAAAGGCAATAGCAATTCCATGCCCTCCCTGGAATTATGGTCTCATCTTGGTGAAGAGGTTTAATTACCTTGTGATTCTTAGAGCTACACTGTCTGCAGCATATGCGCCTGACAAGACACCACAGTCACAATGATCGGAGTGAAGGACCAGATTAACAGTGAGCTGAAATGTCTCCCATAATAATTCAGTAAAGGAATCCAAGAACACAGATACTGGGATACACCCCTAGAGCCGGACGTAGGGGTCATGTTCACTGGCAAGTACCTGGTGGCCTGGTCGACCATATGGCCCATACATTCCACACCACACAAGCTCAAACTGAAATAGATGAATGAAGCCAGTGGCAGGCCTTGACATTCTTGACTAACACAGTACAAGCCTACTACACTGGCAATCACTGAATCTTGGCTAAAGGACTGCCACTGCAACTCAGATTTTTACATACAGACTACCACTGTTTCTACAACTAGGGTTGCCACCTTTTCAAATGCCCAATGTGGGACAGTTGTGGTACAAACATCATATTTTGCAGGCCAAAACATACCCACGGCCAGTACAAGGGACAGAACTTCACTTTTTTGCCTAAATACAAACTTATTCTTGTAGCATTTTAGTTGCTTATTCTGTTTTTTATAACATTTAGGTGTTTCAGATACAGAATAACTGTTTTATGCAAGTATTACATAAAATACAGGAAATAATTTAGCCCTAATATCTCAGGACATTTGCCATTTTTACAATTTTTTTTGCAGGACACAACTGCCCAAAGAGTGACTGTCCCTCGCA
This sequence comes from Protopterus annectens, assembly GCF_019279795.1. NCBI lineage: Eukaryota > Metazoa > Chordata > Ceratodontiformes > Protopteridae > Protopterus > Protopterus annectens. The sequence goes on from NC_056746.1 coordinate 416,881,788, forward strand.
AAGTGGGACAGGTGGTAACCCTATTCTACAACAGCAGACCAGGACATAAAGGAATAAAATGCAAATACAAGCCACTTTATTACAGGCAAACACATCCACTAATGACTCCAAATGGTAACTTATGGAAATGCCGTAAAGATCAATGTAACTCTTATGTATGTTCCCCTACCTGCAGTGCTGCAAAGTTTTAAACCATTACACAGATCTCAGCATTTCCAGTAAATCAAAACTAATTATTCCTGGAGATCTCAATCTGAATTAAGAGTACACAAGACATACCTATGTTGATTCCTTCAAAAATGCATCCTAACAAAATTAGCCACAGAAACGATGGAATAGCACCTCAAAGAGGATCCACACACTTAGGTATCATCATAACTAATGTTCTAGAAAAATGCCAAAACCACAACATTACTACCAAGCACGATGAGTAACCATACCCCATTATGTCCTACTGGTCCATTCAAATCACCAAAAATCATATCACAAATAGTTACCATTAGACTCTTCTCAGACCATTCACAACAGACTATAAAGCACAGGGCTTGAATCTGTCAATTGGTAGGCAATTTACAGTGACAGCAACCCAATTACAGCATTTACCATGCTAGCAAACATCCTTAGATCAATATAAAACAGACATTCCAGAAAGAAAGTAAAAGGTATGGCATGCCCCTGCATTAATTCAGACAAGAAAAATAACTCTTAAAAACAGAGTAATGATGCCTGGAATCTGTGGAAAGCATAGCCATCCAGTACTAATAAAGAAAATTTTAAAACGTCAAACAGCAGTAGCTTACATAAGGCTAGACAACTAACAATCAAAGGTTATCCCAAAAACTTCTGAATACTGAGATCAATGATAAATGGCCTTCAACCCATCTCAAATAGACACACCATTCCTCCTAAAGAACTACTTAATAACATAAAGTTACTTATATCGACCATTCACAGTCCTCATAATTCACCTAACCCACAGGCAACAATTTTTTGTCATTTCCCACCATTCTACTTCAAGACTATAGCCTCTAAACAGGTACTGGGGGAACCTGAAACTATAGACACATTAAGTCAATAAAATACGCCGCACTGCATCCAGTTTATCCAAATGGCTGCAAAAACACAACTGCAAATCACTAAAACACATTATTAACCTTACACTTACAACAGGAACAATTCCTTATGCCTAGAAGCACACTAACATAGTATCAATCTCCAAAGTTAAAAAAAACAAGTCCCCCCTCCCAACTATATGTATATGTTTTGCCCTCTGACTAAGGTAATTGAAATGTGTTTGTATAATGCAACTAAATGAAAATATCTCCAAATATATTACCTCATAACTAAAAGGCAACATGGCTTTTGCAATAAATATAGGACACAAACAGCACTATTCACTATAAGTAACTTCATCTTTGAGGCTATGGAAAAAGGTCAAGTAATGGTCGTTCTTTTCTTCAACTTAAAGTTTGCTTTGGTATACATGACAGTGCACTACATTGTTTCACTTCATACCTAGAACAAGTTGAACGGCTGAAAAGCTGACACCAACAAAATCAACTAACTTCACAAGTTAATATTTAATGTAAAAACAAACCACAGGAAAAGTATCACAAGCGCTTTCGCTAGGATGTTCCTAGCTTTTTCAAGACTTCACTTCATACCTAACAAAACCTTGGCTGTTGCACATGATCATAACATAACCAACAATGGAATCTTTTTAGAAGGAGTACCTCGTGGGTCAGTCTTTGGTCCAATACTCTTTTTTCATATTCATTAAAAACATACCTCTTGATGTAGCAACCCTTTACTGTACACTTTACACAGATATCATCATATTACGCTCAAATTAATCATACAACAAACTACAAGAAAAGCTACAATAAGACGTTTGCTTACTGTGGAATCAGCCGTCTGACATGCATCCATACCTCTCAACCTCATAGCACAACAAATCAGGATAAAGCCTAAAATAAAGGGGAGATAAAAGCCTAAAAATAGGGACAGATTTTAAATATTGTTCTTAGAAACTCTGAAAGTTGCTAGAATAACAGGATATGCGTTAACATGAATTTTCTGAAAGATGTGAACTCTGAAACTCTAATGTCTGTCATTATATAGTGACTTAAATCTTCAGTGATTTGCCAAAAACACAAATTTATGAGAAACAGACCAAAAATATAAGGCAAAAATCTGGACAGCTGATAGGCAGGCATACATTTTGTATTAAACTGAAAAAAAATTGACTAATATGCTGTTTGGGACACACCAAAAACTTCATCCAATCCCACATTAAACCTTACAAACTCTCAAGACAATCCACTGCCTAAAATAACTAAAAAAGGAACCTAGATATAACTTTGGAAGAACAACTCACCTTTGCTCCACATGTGCAAAAACATCACAAAAGCAGCACCTAAATCAACTTAGGTAAGGATACAAGTAACGCTCATCTACTCCAAAGAGAATCTAGGAAAGTGCTAGCTTTACAAATGATAATGCTTAAAACAAAATATACTACTATTTGCTCTACACACTGCATAGAACACTCACACTCAAGCTCAACTGTTTGTCATTCAAACTAGTTAACAGCTTGTCCTGCACACCTCTAGCACACATACTGCAACACATGCAAATAAATTACTTCTTGCAGTCCTGTACAGACAATGCCATCTGTTTGTCAAGATTCCATTTCAGCAAGACAATAGATAAAAATGTCTTTTGAAAACTTGCACCTGCAGCATGGAACTTTCGACTTCAAGATTCTGGAAAACAACAGGAATTAAGAGTATTCAAAAAGATGCAATAAACACTTGCGCCAATGTTTCTGACAATAGTTAAAGCTGGCTTATAGCAACTAACTAAATCAGGCTTATGGCAACTTACTCATATCTGCACAACTAAATAGTACATTAAGTTCCAAAAGTTATGACCAAGAGACAACCACTGGGCAGCAGCTTATCCAGTATTAAAGTGCGTATTTAAATAGTAGAAACGTACTTGAACAGTAAAAAATCCAACCGTTTATTTTACAGGTACCAGGCAAGCACTTTCACTAACAGCTTCATCAGACCGTTAAATTTTAAAACCTCCATTACTTTATATACTAATCACATGTTAAAACTAATCATCCAATTTAGTATCTTAAAGCAGAACAATCAGCGTATATACTGTAGGATACTTACATAGAGCATATACATGTTGAAAATTAAAAACAACATATCCACACTTCTTAAATACTACATGAATGGATAAATTACTGAACACATTACTAATGTATTGTCATTAATTCATTGTATCAAATACCTTTAAAAACTACCAATAAAAATGTATGCTTTCTATAAGGAATATACAGTTGTGTACACATTCTATTTCTAGTTAGTAAATCAGTGTATTTATGACCACAAATTATACTAGTGCAATAAATAAAATAACATCTTATTAATTTAACAAAATAAACTATATCAGCTGGGTACATAAAACAAGTTAATATATACATAAACAGTACATTAGTTTTAAAGTGCTTAAGTACTGTTGTTTGATGCAGGCTGTATGTATGTAAACACTGCTTTTTATTCCTTGTTTAATCTCTTGTCATTGGTATTTAATTGAATCTCCCACATTAACTGTTGTTCTGGAGATGAACTGTCACACTGTTTGAACTGTGCATATAACACGTGTACTATATCATTTCATTTATATTTATCTTCCTTAAGTCATACCACTGCTTTTGTGCAAAATAAACTGTCACACTCTGAGCTGTACAGATAACTGCACCTCTTAGTTAAAGCTTGTGAATGCCTAACTCGCCAGAGTCATGGCTAAATATGATCTGAAAACGAGCCCACCTATTTGGTCAACATATATACATAAATATGAAAGGTGGCTCTAGTGTCATGGAATTTCACCATGCAGCCATAGGAGGAGTGACAGCGTGTGCTGAAGGCTAAGAAGTGCAAGCTACATTTAGCTGCACTTAACTCTACAAACAGCACTGTTTCTGGAACCAGACTTCTCAAGCAGCGGTGTTCTCTCTCTCTCTCCTGTTCAGAGATGACCCTCTCGGTAGGTATGCAATACAAATAAGGAACTGGGTGGTGTTCAGTTAAATTTTGTGCCAGTAAATTTAAGGATCTCAATGTGAGTGCAAGTTGTAAGAAAGGAAAACCTCTGTCCAATGTTTCTGCATATTCATCTAGCAGCTATTAGACGTATTCAACCTTCTTAAAGACCATAGGTGCAATCTTCAATAAAGTGGCACTTCCAGATTTTACTACCTGGAGACTTCAACACTTACGTGGGGAATGATGGAGAACCTGAAGCGGTATGTTTGGGAAGAACGGCTTACATAATCTGAACCAGAGTGATGAATTGTTTTGAGCTACTATGATAGGCATACATTTCCCATAATACCATGTATAAACACAAGGACTGCAGATAAGTTATTTAGAATGAGAACACTGGGCCAAAGGTCAATGTCTGACTTTGTAGTTATATCATCTAATGTGAAGTCATACATTTTAGACGCATAGGTAAAAGAAGTGCTGAGCTGTCAAAATTATCAAGTTGGATCAGATAGCAAGTGTGCTAGCAGCAAAGACGAAGGAAACTAAAACATGCAGTGAAGGTGTCCATGGCCTAGGACAGCCAAGGTAACGCTTCATTCTTAAAGAAGATGAGCACTTACCTTCCGAACAGCTTCTCCTGTACATATGGAGAAGTTGAGTTGACTGGACCCTCTTCAAGATTTCAATGGCTAAGGCAGCAGTAAGGCTCTGTGCCCAAAAGATGGCCTAGGCACATCATGAAGGTAACCGTGGGATCCAATGGTTGATGACAAGAATTAGAGAAGAAGTGAAAGAAGATGGCCTCATATGCACTGCTAGCAGAAGTTTTCCAGATCAGACTGCTAAGATCAGGAAAGGAGACATGACAGGATAACAGCAGCTAATATGAGGAGTGTGGCAAGTGCATACAGAATGAAGTTCAGACAGCATAAACACCATTCTGGGAAATGATCTGGTGGCTTAGGAGGGGATGTGAGATATTACCGAAGTTATTCTCAGCAAAATGATGACCTGAACTGGGTATACCATCAAGAGGTAGAAACAGCACCCTGCAAAACTCTAGAGTCTGGTCAAAACACCTTCCTCTGAGAAGGCAATGCCAGAAACGGGCTGTAGAATTTGATCCATTTTGGAAGATGCGGTCATTGCTGTAGGAGCGGATTACATCTAAACAGAAATGCTGATGGTGCTACATGGTTGTTAGGATGATGTGGTTAGCATACCTTTTCAATGCTACATAGAAGGATGTAACAGTAACCTATGAGCAAAATGAGATCAGGGTTCCACTTTTAAAAAGGGGAGAAAGGTATTTTATGATTACAGTCATAAAACAACTCAAAGCTTCCATGGAGGAATTTAAAATTTATTATAGTACTTATCACCTGAGTACCAAGTAATTACCAACAATTCAAACTAAAATTGAAACAAAAGACCAGACAATAAATAAAAACAAATAAGAATCAACTAATAAACATAAAGGATAAAGTCAAGTGCAGAATTTTTTTGCACTGTTTGCCACTACTGCTTGTTGGTCAGCAGCCCTGTCCCAGTCAATTGGCTCATATATTCCTTTGCACCATGGAGCCAGGTATAAAACTTAAAGTGAGTTGCACAATGCAATAAAGCTCCGTTATAAATAGGAAAGTCTAGTGCTGGTGGATCAAAATAAAAGTCGGGTATTAATAATCCAACATAAGACTGTTGAGTATTAAAATCTCTAAAACTACTGGTAAAAATAAAGTCAAAACAGAAAGTACTCAAAGATGAAAAAATGACAATGACTGTTTTGGGTATACAGTGTTCATAGACAAGTACTAGGCTAGCTGCCTTGTGGGCCATTTGAAGCCTAGCCAAATTCCCTTTTTGTGCTCAAATTAATCTATCCCATTTGGTTAGAGATTGGCCTTACTCATCCCATAGTTGGTAATTATATATTACTCTGAATGAAAATAACTGGGATCATACCATAGATAATTTGAAAGGACCCATGCATGGGATAAAGTATTTAGGAACTGCACATATCCATCAGTAGTACAGGGGGCAATCCTGGGGTAAACTTTCTGTTTCCCATCCATAGATCCAAGTTGTCCTTGAACAAGGACAGAGATGAACCTTAATTTATGTGGCTAGGGAGTCTGTTCCAGAACAGCAGTATCCTCTGCGAGATATACCTGTCCCTCCAAATCATTCTGTTGGTGTTGCAGAAGAGGTTTAGAGCCCTACATCTAACAGTAGTGTGTTGAAGGATGCCTTGTATGCCAGACACAGATGACCTCTTAGCTATGATACAAAGTATAGTGACATGGCTTTTAGTCAGTCCATATAGGACATGTGGCTCAGGCCTTGTATCCTTTTAGTAAGGTATCTCTGTGGACATTTCAGTTGTTGGATGTGTCTGGACAGACAGATGGCAAAGGGGGCATTATATTCAATGACTGGCTTAATGAGGGCCGAGTAAAGGGGAGCAATGACATCCCTAGATCTAGACACAATCCCTTGGTTTATAAGCTGTGCAATACAGAAGGGCCATCTTACAATGGACATCTTGGTAAAAGGTTTGGTCAATGTCCACATAAGTTCCCAAATATCAAACAACTGTTTCAACTATTAGAGGAATATAGTCGATGTGGTAGTTCCTTGGGGTAGATGACTTCCCAAGGGAAACAATAATGCAGTTTCTGGCATTTAGTTTTAGTACATGATTTTGGCACCAGTTACTTGGGATCAACCTTCCTGCAGGATGGCTAAGTCATTTTGAGATTCAATGACTGCTCCTAGCTTTCAGTCATCTGCAAACATTGTAAGCCAAAGCCCTTTGGCATTTGCATTTTCTTCAGAAAGGTAGATGCCAAACAGGAGAGGTCATAGCACAGAACCCTGGGGGACTTCACCATTTACTAGTCTCTTTGTGGAGGCAACTTCCACTATTCCAAATTCCTGCACCCTCTCAGTGAGCCAACTGGCAATGCAATAAATTTAATTAATCTTGATTTTTAAGAACCGCTTTGTGAATTAACAGGATGGGACCAAATGCATACAGGAATCTCCCCTTCCAGGGAAAAGACGTGCAATCCATTTTCTAAATCTCTGGGTATGGAATTTTAGAACAGAGCAATCTGAGTTGCCTGTTCTGATTGGAGGCAGAGATCTATCTGAGGAGAACCCCATTAATAGATAATGTCCAGGAGTACACCTCTGTATAACATCAATCTGTGAGAGTCTGCTTGGGAATTTACTCAAGTAATATGCCACAGAATCTTTCTCTAAGGTAATGTAAACTGCTAGTAAGGACAGGTTCAACTGTATGGCTATGCCCTAAGCAGTCATTCCAAGTCTGCAAAGGCAGTAGGATCTTGTCCCACCTTGCTTCTATGGATCTACTTCATACGATTATATAACCACCTAATCGAAATCAACAACTCTGAGACCACTAAAACGAAAAATCACAAAACCGAAAATTTAAAACAATGAATTCCAGAACATCGAAAATGGGGAAAACAAGCAAACCTACCTTTTCTACCTACATTCACTTTTGCAGGGGGGCTATGACCCCGCCACACCCCCTGCAAATTAAATATACCAACTCGAAGATCGCACTTCCTTGAAGGAAACAAAACAGTCCACTGACCGCTAAATACTCTCTTCACATTCCAGCCCTATGACACAAAGCACAGTACTGACTACACCTTCCCACTTCACCAAAATCTCCCTCAACATTACACCAAAAACCCATTTGTAATTACTAAACACCAGCTACACGTACAATAAAATCTACACCTCTACACTACCACTACATTCCTAAACACACCACAATACTTTAAACTAGAACCTACATCCAAAACTAACAACTACATAAAAAAAAAAATCTTTTACGTTATAAATGTTAAACTTACACAAACTCCTCCACAAACAACTAAACCATTAAACAAAAACTGTACCATACTTGCGTAAATCCTCACTCCAAAACCTTAAAGAGACACTGCACAACTATCTAACTTACCCTTTATATTTTGCATTCCAGTTCGATATTTTGGTATGTGATCTTCTGACTTTTCGCTAAAGTGCTTTTTCGTGCTTATGGACTCAACATTGTGATGTTTGATGATCTCGTAATACGGTAAAATGAAGGGGATCCTCTTGTATATGTACCACATAACTGTGGTATTATGTGTAAATACTCGAAGATAACTTGGAGACCAGAGGTGATGTCGGGACTAGAAGGCTAGAATCCCTGCCTTCATTTCTCTGATATTTATATGGTCCTTCTTTTTTGACTCTAACATTCATAGAACAAGTTCCCCAGGTCAGGTCTGAAGCATTTTTGTAAAGGATTGGCAAAGGTGGGGGGGAGGGGGGTAACCATAAAGGACACTCCTACACTGAGTGACAGCTAGGTTGATCCACCAATGAAACTTCCTCATGATGAAAGGCAAGGTAGGAAATGAGAGGTTCAGTGGATGGCAGTCTTGTGTCCATATAGATTTGAGATACCACTGAATCTTCCTCATATGGAGTTTGGCCTTAAGGAATCATGACAATTCCTTGGGCTCTCAAGCTCTCTCTTGCTGAGGTCCCATCTACAGGAAGAAACAGAATGGAAGTAATCCTTTAGCTCTATCATTTTATCCTGAAGAAGAAAGTCGGTCATTGACACACAGCTGTACTTCCAACCCCAAAACAGCAAATCCTGTGACAGAACTAGATTGGATTTTTTGAGGTTTAAAATGAACTTCAGACATTGAAAAAGTTTTTGTTTTGTAAAGCTGAGGGCCAGAAGGAGTCTTTCGATCATGGGAGCTTTAAGGAAAAGCTCATCTATGTAAGGGAAAATATGTATTCCCCTCCTAGATGCACAAAGCAACAACTGGATTAAGTACTCTGTGATAACCTTTGTGGTAGTAGAAAACCTAAAAGGAAGGTGCAAAATAAAAAAAATGATATTCCACAGCAGAGAACCTTAAAACTTTCCTGTGGTCTGGATGAAGAGGGATATGAAGATATGCATCTTTTATGTCTAAAGTTACCAAAAAAGCTTGAGGCAGAATCATGGAAAAAAGGATTGCAGGGTAAGCATTTTGAATTTTAAAATAAGAAATAAGATGAGAAAGGGCAGATCCAGAATGAGTCTCCATTTTGCTTTATTAGGGGAACCAGAAAAAACACTGAATATAATCTTGCCCCTTCTGATGAGGAGTGACTAATTCCATTCTACCACAAAGAAATACGCCCTGTAGAACTGGAGGGATTAAATGGAGTTGGTTTGATGAAACTGAAGGAATGCCTGGTGCTTGTGGAAGAGAAAGCCATGCCATCCTATAACCCCTTTGAATTACTGAAATAACCCAGTTGTCTTTGGTAATATGAGTCCCAAAATGGAAAGCATAGGGAAAGCTTCTTTGACAGATGGGTTAGGGGTAGACCAAGGTGGGGTGGGGGCAGATAGTCACAAGAAGTTTGGTATGTTACAAAAGGGGAGTTTAGACTCCCTTGAACTTTTTTGGGTTTGTATTGATATAATTTTTAAATACCTTTTACCCTTTTGGGGGACTCTCTGCTCTTTATGAAATAATGGACCAGTTTTATAAGGGTAGCTCCTTTGAAACTTGAGAACAGACAGAGAAAGATCTGCTTAAAGTCTTGTACAATATTTCTTCTGTCCTGAAGATTCTTGAAAATACTAGCAGCAGGACCAAAGAGGGAATCCTTATCCAAAGGAGCATCTTTTTTTTTTTAAATTTAACATTTACGGAAAGAGATTGAAGACTAAGTCATGAAAACCTCTTCAAAACAGAACCAGCTGCATTTAAAAGAATTTGGTATAGAAACAGCAGATTTGTTATTGGGATCAAGCATATTAGATAAACCGGCAAGGACTGTATGTCTACCAGACTGAAACAGAAATGCAGCTTGTGTGTTCAGGTCAGTGGCTAAAACGTTCTTGCCTTAAGAACCACACAGCCTTGGCACACTTTGGTCATACGGCATGAGAGAAAGATGCCTAAGCTTTAGTATCCTAGCCTGATATATGTCTTTCCCTGACAGGATATTCTACTTATTAGTAATAATGTAACAGCAATCATAGGAAGGACATATACCAATGTCTGATGTCAATTTATTGACCTTACACAAATCCAAATTAATGTCTTGATAATCCTAATCACCAACTATAAGAAAACTAATTTTGCAGTCATCTGCATATTTGTTCAGCCAAGATGAATTTTCTCTTGGAACAGATAATAAAGAAATAAACAAGGTTAAACAATAATGGTCCTAGGACTGAGCCCTGATGCATCCCTCTACATACATATGAAGTATTTGACGAACATCTAAGGATGACTAGTATTTGTTTTCTACATTAAGCCAATTAATTATCCAACAAGCAATACATATGTTATATCCTATGCTGATCAATGTTCTCTAAATTGAGTCATGGGTTAGTGAGTTAAATGTCTTGGCTAGGTTAATAAGGATGGTACCACAAAATAAACTTAAATTTGTGGCTAAGGTCACGTGATCATACCAATCCACCAAATTTATTAATGAAGATCTTCCCTTTATAAATCTATGCTGCTGTAAGCCAATAATTCCTGTGTTGCTGTCATCCAGAAGTATGAAATTAGTTATATATCTTTCAAAACATTTACTCATTATAGGAGTCAAACTCGTAGGCCTATCTTTTGATATTGTTTGGTTTACCCTTTTTCAATCTCGGGATCATATGTGATGTCCTGCACATTTGTGGCACTGTCCCAGCCTTACCTAAATTATTAAAAACAGAATGCAAAATCGGAAGTAAAGTGGTAGATATATTTATACATATATATATATATACATATATATATATATATATATATATATATATATATATATATATATATATATAGTTTTATCTAGACTGCAGGTATTCTGTTAAGTCCCACAGATGTAAACTTCTTTACCTTCCTCAAGGAATTCTTAGTGCTACCTTCTGTAATTGGCAGACTTCATCTTTTGATATACGCTGCTGGATGCCACTGATACACAGACTTTCTTCTCCCATAGTACTAAAGAAGCTGTTACATTTGTAAGTTATAGTTTTTAAATCAGTTAGTATTATATATTCCCTCATCAAAACCATCAAAGGCTATTACATTACCAAGAATTTATGTAGTTATAGTAAGACTTCTTATTGTCATTTTGCACAACTCATTCTAAAACTGAATTGTTTCCTTTTTTTAATTGTTCAAAAATTCTTGGTTACTTTATTTGATTTGTATTTATTTTTTTGCAGTGGAATATTTTTATATAGTTGAACTCTTTCTTTTTATAGACTTTACTAGTTTTCATCTTCACCATCTTGGTAATATTCTGTTGGAGGTATCACTTTTGCGATCTCAGTTGTGGAATCTACACTGTCACTTAGAATTTTTTCTAGCATCCTTTAGTCATAATCACTTTCCTTTTTTTCATTCATATCCATTTAGTTAACTGTAGATATTTTTTCTGTAACCGTTTAATAATTTATAAGCCCAAAATTACATTTATTATTTGTATATGTTTATGTATTATTAGTAATCAGCAGACACGGTGTTGCAGAGGTTAGCGTTGTTGCCTCACAGCAAGAGGTTCTCCAGTTTGATCCACGGCTGGGGTGCCTTCTGTGCGGAGTCTGTATGTCCTCTGGGTGCTCCGGTTTCCTCCCACATCCCAAAGACATGTTGTAGGTTGATTGGACACACTAAATTGGCCCTAGGTGTGAGTGCGTGCGTGTGTGCCTTCCAGTTAAGGTTGGGTGCCGGGCTGGCAACTCGACACCATAAAACTCCACTGTCAATCATGAGCAGACAGGTGATCCACTGTGGTGACCCCTAACCAGGAAAAGCTGAAAGAAAAGGATGTATTATTAGTAAGATTACATGTTTTTGAGTTGTGATCAGACTTGCCTAGTTATAAGATTTATAAAATTTGTGGTTTCAAGATCCAGCGAATTTCCTCCTCTTGTATGTTCTTCTGCTAAATAAGTCAAACCAGATAGGACAATATCTCCATAAATTCTCTGGCATACTCTGATTCAGAACTATGCTCAGCCCTATTTATATTATGCTAGTTGAAGTCTCTTAATAGATTTATATTTCTATGATACAGATTTTTATCCAAGTATTCTAAGAATACCTTATGTTTCCTAGGATCCATCTTGAACTGTGATAAATTATGATTCTTACACTTTTAAAATTGTTGTAAATCCCTTTTCCCTATTTTACATAGTGTTGGAGTGTCACATCAACAGTAGTCAATATGACCAAATCATGTAGAGACAATGTTTCAGAGTGTCCTACAACATCAACAATAAATATTTATTTTTTGACTGTCAGATGATACAAGTACTAAAGGCATAGTCTTATGAACTAACAACAAAATCCCTCTTCCTCTGAGTTTGGACCCAAGACATTCAAATTTACTGCACTTAGGAAAACAGATTTTCGATGTCATCCAGGTCTCAACAACTGTTACCATTTTAAAGCATTCATAAGACCATACCAGCTTCAACACGTAATGATTGTTTCCTAAAATACAGGCATTACATAGATAGCAGTATAAATGATTAGATCTCCAACCTCTATCTGTGTTATTTGATGATTACCTTAAAACAAAAAAAAAATAAGAGAAAGATTATTCCACTTAACATGCCACCACCATAATATCTCAAATGTAGAGTATTTACTGAACATTTAAATGTCACAGATATAACACTCCCAATACTTTATTACAATGATGCTATAAACTGAACCAAGTTGGCATAGTCAAGTGTTTACAGAAATCTGGTTATTAGAGGAAAGAAGGAAAGGCATATTTTCTAGGTCTGCTTGCAAACAGAATCTCTAACTCTGCTGTGAATGAGGGTAAGCAGACCTATCTTGGGAGTTCTCCAATGATGGATAATTTCAGAAGACACCTGGGAGCAATGTATATTCATGAGTATTTGTCCTGGATTTGCTTGATGTGCCTGCCACAGTGCTCTGATAGACTGTAAGCAGCTTGAAAAGACAGATTGTGTTGAATTGCAATTTCCTGGACAATCATGACTAGTCTGTACAGGGATTAAGACCTGCTTCCTCCTTGTTTGATTATAAACCACATCACAGTGGTGTTGCTTGTTATTACAAGTAAAGATCCTGGCATTCACAAATGGTTCAAGGTCATCAAAAATTTATCAATGTCACTTATTTGATATTTATATGTTTTGTTTCTTGAGATGATAGTCCTAAACTCCTTGTACTTTGAATCCCATGGAAAATGCCCCATGTAAAGTCTGAAGCACCTGTGGTTACAAGACTGAGAAGGTGGGTGGAGGACATACTGAGAGACCTGGATTCATTATGGTCTCATCTATCCACCATAAAAATTCCTTCCAAAGTTCAGTACTGTATTAAAAGATAGACGATGCTGATGCTGAAGCCACTATGTCTTGAGAAACCACTGCATTTTCCTGATGTGTAATCTGCCTAGATTAATCCTCAAGATACAATGTGTCACAAATCCCTTGCAGTATTCACTGCTTGTTTTGAAAACTGTAATAAATGGAGAGAGTAAAACACAGTTTTCTCTGATGGTAAGTAAGCCATCATTTGGAATGTGTCTAGAAAACTTAGACTATCTCAGTATGTGAGATAAGACATGATTTCTCCACACTGACATTCAAATTTAGGTTTTCAAACAGATTTTTGACAAAAAGCATGGATTACCAACAGCTCTGAAAAGGTTATGCAAAACTAAGGCAATCATTCAGGTATAAGATAGGCATGCCCTGTAGTCTGCAAAAAGCAATTGCTGGAGCTAAACATTTTGTGAATATCTTTGTAACTGTGGAAATACAAAAGAGTAAAGAGAAGGGAAAATGTGAACAAGAAAAGAAACAGAAAACCTTAAAAACAGCATCTGACTCTTTGTGAATGGGTTTGTGTAGAAAGGCATCTGAGGACCAGAGTCACCAAAGCATAAAGAAGCAATAAGAGGAACAAAGAGTCTGGTGGATGAGCACTTTGGATTTTGGAACTTTTATTTAGAAATTGAGAAAAAAAAAGAGAGATCCAGTGCAGGTCTGCAGTGTTCATTTTATATCCTTGAATAAACTCTGTTGTTGAAACTGGTTCTATGATGCCTTGAGATAACATGTAGGAATGAATGGGTGGAAAGACATGAGCTTGATTTTCTAGGTGAGGGAAATCTCAAAGATTTGTAAGAAAGAGTTTCATTGCCACTTCTATTCAAAGTGGACTTTTTCTAATTCCTATAAATCTGAAGTGATTTGTTTCCAAGGAGGAGAAAATGAGAGACTGCATGTAAAACTGAAAGGATGATGAGGGTGAGGGTGGAAGAAAAAGAAAGTTATGCATTTTTCTTGGTTTCTGACTGAGCTTGAGCTCCAACTCCTATTTTCTTTGCATCTTCTTGCCACCTTTTCTTGTACTGTTGTTTCTTAGACTTCTGTTGGGATGACTTGAGAGGATTTCCCAAAAAGGGTCTCAGACTGAATAGGTATTTCCTACTATACTTTTGGACAGGTGACTGAAAAATCTACTTGGCTCCTTGGATCAGTTTTCCTTTTCATCAAATTTTTTTAAAACTTCAGTCGAAGAGGTACCAAATAACACTTCATTACCAAATAACACTTCATTGTCCAAGTATTAAGTATCTAGGCGTTTAAAATCTTCAGGAAGATTTTGTGGCCTAAGCTATGCATATTTGTACATCACTGACCCTGTTGCAGCTACTTGTGACACTGTATCAAATGCTTCATGTTATATAATTATCCTAAGGAATGCTTAGTTATTTCAGAGACTGAGGCAACCATGCTTAGTAAAAATGACTACCTCGGAGGAAGGTAACTCAGCAATTTATTCATATCAGCAAAGGATGCAAGTAGATATTTAACCATATGACCTTGACAACTGAATGTTCTAAAGACAAAGGTATAAAATGCATATACTTTTTCCCATACCTGTCAAAAGCCCTTCCATTCTTGTCTGATGGCCCGGGGCTATTAGTTAACTGCTGGGAGGTAGTACCTTTGGCTAAGGAAATTACAGCCTGGACAGCCAATGGGTTACAAAAGAGGAATTTGTGGGATTGAGACACTATTGTTTGCCCACCAGGATAGTCTGGCTGGGCCATGCAAGATCCCTTTTCAACAGAATCCCAAGGAGAAAATCTCCAGTACATCTGACATTAAATAGTAAATTACAGTTGAATAAAAAATTAATACAGGTACTTAGTAAAGCCTGTCCAGCTTTTTGGGTGCAGGAGGTTTGCTGTCTGGAAAGCAGAGGCAGCACTGAAAGCATCCTCCAGAGCAACAATAACTGGGATTGGCAAGAGGTTTACTGGCTATCTAGCTAAAGGAGCTCACAGTATCTTTCAGTGTTTCAGAGTTTTCTCCCCCTTTCCATTGGGAAATGTCTTTCATTCCAGGCATGATGTCTGAAAAAGATATTTCCTCTACAGGAGAATCTGATGACACATTTTCTTCAGACACTAACAGAAAATAATCAGAAGATGACACATGAAGCATACTGCAAACCTTTTGCTCTTATATTTGACTGGAACTCAATGTCAAGAGAATGAGATATTTTAATTTTTAAATGGGAAGAAGCTGGGGAAGCAGACCGCAAGGACTGAAAAGTTTTGAAAAATCCTTTGACAAAGCTGTACTATTTCTCCTTGGCCTCTTCAGCAGACTGAGTTTAAGGAAGAAACAAATGCTTCATTTTTTGAAATTACTTTCTTGGTGTCTTTAATGTCACAATCCTAGTCTAACCCAACATAAGGACTTCTATCTCTGAACCCTGGTACCTCATCCCTCAACAGCACTTGAGAAGTACATTTCAAGATCACCAAGTAGGGTTATCCCATCTCAGCAGTAAACGTATGTCCAGCTCTTTGAAGATACTCCAGGCTCCCAACCCTTACCAGCATCCCTAACAGCAGGCCCAGAGTGTTCAGAAGAATGAAATGCATGGTCCATGGACTCTGATAAAGCATCAAAGGAGCCACCTGTTGAGGGAAGGATAAGAAAGACTTAAGGCAAAGCAGAAATCAGAAGCCTCTTTAATCATTTCATTTTCTTACCAGTTAGAACAAGGATGTCTGATGTACTCAAGTAAGCATTCACCGACTTCCAAGTATGGGCATTTAGTTGTTGGTTCTCAAGAAATATACTAAGGATGCTAAGCAGATTTCTTAAGGTTTTGAGAGTAAGTAACAAACAGATGTAACACGAGTGGATATCATGTGGCTACCCTAGACAAAATAAGCAAGCTGTATTGGAATTTTTATAAGGAACCTATCTTCCACACAGACACTTCCTTTTTCTCCCAGACAAAAGAAAAAATTTACACAAATACAGAAGGAAAATCCCCAGAGAAGTGCTTAACTGTTGAAAGGTTTGAGCAGCCTGACTACTGAAACACTGAAGACACAACAAAGACAGAATCTGACTGAAATCTTCAATGGCATGAAAGTTATGAATTGTAACCTCCGTGCATTTGCTTTGAAACCAGCACACCCATGAGCTTTTTTGGATATATGGTGTACATGAAAGATGTTCAAAAGCTTTTGGTCTTGTGTCGGATTCTTGGCAGGAAACATCCCATATAGCTATATGTTACTACAAATTGATCTAATAATGAACCTGACAGTGACAACACTGTGATATTGTTTTTTTTTTTCCAAATCACTCAGCCTTCGTGATATTTTATAATGAAATCGACAATAACTAAAATTTTCTTGTTGCATTGTTTTTCCTTCTATATTTTGCATGATGTCTTTTTCACAAAACTCTTCAGAGTAATTAAACAGATCATTAACCCCACATAAAGGTCAAAGTTTTGTTTCTTCCTTTTTGTTTCTTCCAGACTCTTGAATATTTTCTACATCACTAAATTATGTAGCTTCACTGAAAAAGCATGCAGAAAATGTCTGCTAAGGAACATGGCAACCAGAAAACTGATCAACAATAAATCCAACCAAGCATGGAAATGTGAGCAAATGTCTCTTTCTACATCTGATCATCAAACTTTACTTGCTGTGCAGATACTCTTGACAGAAACAAACTTTAAAGACTGATCAATTCACACTAGAATGTTAAATTAGACTAAAACTACAAGAAAAGGCATTGTTATTGATAGCATTTTAATAGCAGTGAAAATAAAAGCCTCGTCATTCAAGAAGATCAAAAAGTAAAGCTCAGTGGCAGCATGAACTGAAGAGTGGACCAGCACATAAAATATATGATTCTTTGGACTTCTCAGTCATCCACCATAGAAGAAATCCAATGAGCAGTTCAAGTGATGACATTAACCAACTCCAGCAGACTGCTGAATGCTGCTAATAACAGACTCAGAGTGTTAATCATGGAGATGACCCACAAAGATGAAGTGCAAAGACTACTAGCAAAACAAGTAACATGTCACTGAAGTTAACAACCTGTTGAAAACTACGATGTCACAGCCCAAGAACAAAGACTGATGCTAAGCCAGCTGACGTAATCAAGTCACTAAATCGGCTGAAACTTCAAAACAGTCAGACAATAATGATGTAAAGTAGATGCAGATGATTCAACATCTGAACAGATTTAAATGCAAAATAATTGTTACATATACAGCAAGGTTAAACAAATGGTAAAATATGGTTTAAATAAAACTGAACATGTGACCACATTCGAGCAAATAACTTCTGCCAACTCAGCTAAAAAAATATTTATGTCAGAATGCTAGAAAAGAGACTTCATCCAATATTTAACCCTTTGAATCAGAAAAAGCAAAGCAGATTCTATCCAGGTTGTGCAACAGAGTAAATACTGGAGGTGTCATGGGAATTTGCCAATGCAGTTATAGCTTTTTTTTTTTTGGATTTGGAATGGTATATGACCATGTACCCCAAAATATCTTGGGAGAAGTGCTGCAACAGTATTAAGTTACACAGTTGCTGTTGTATGCCACTTGGTCTCCACATTTGTGGACTGGCAATTGTGGTATTTTTAGCATTCAGTTGAATTTAAGGTAGGCCTAGAACTTCAACTACGGATTGTCTTGTCCCTCTTCCTGTTTCTGTTTTTTATTAACAAAATATCAAGTAGCATTTAACATTGCACAGTATACAGTTAGCAGCAGCATCTTTATTATTTGCAGATTATGTCTTTTTTGTCTTAACTGTTTGTGATCTCCAGCATACACTGGAGTGATTTACTGTTGAGCATGCAGTGGATGGGATGAAAATCAGAATCTCCAAGTGAAAGGGTCCTGTTTCTGTCTTCCAGAATGGAGTGGACTGTTCACTGCAGATGAATCTCGGGGAAAGAAGTTTGTTCACGAATGTCGGTATTGGGGCCTGGAGCGCAAAGGAAGAACACAACAGTAGCAGTACTACAAGGTATTATACTGAAATGTTGTGATGAAACAAAAAAAAAATGAATCATAGGACAAAGCCCTAAATTTACTGATACATCTTTGTCACCATCCTTACATATGGTCATGAGCTATGGATGACTGAAAGGATGAGATCATAGACATAAGTTGGAAAAATAAGACTTCATTCCAGGGTGTCTGTGCCTATTCTCACAAACAAAGAGAAAATCTTAACAATCCAGGAGTATAACCACTGCTCCTTCATGCTGGCAGGAGTCACCCAAGATGGTTTGGGTGACCCCTACACATCTCAAAAGGAAGATGTTTCTGTCACAGACCTACAACATGGAGGGATTTTATGTCTCAGCTTGCCTAGGAATACCTGAGGATTTCACAGGATGCACTGAAGACAATTGTTGGGGCTAGGGAAATATGGTCTACCCTGATCAGTTTGCTACTTGCTCAGTCATTACCAGCATTACAACTGGATTAGAAAATGATTGAATCTATAGTAAAGAAACGGCCACTTAGACATAGTAGCAAGTAATGCTCATCTCCCTTTCATAAAGAAAATGAGAAAATAAGCAACCTTGATGTCTTTCAGCTTTTCCAATGATTGTACTGTGAAATAAACAACATGTTAACTCACAATTATTGTCTGACAGACTTCACAGGCATTCCCTTGGAGTGGAAAATACAGTCGCAGTGATAAACTATACAAAGACTAGCTGTCACTGGCAGACACATAAGCAAGACTTGCAGCAATTCTTTTTTCAAATTACTCTTAGGGTTTGGAATACAAGTTTTTTAAAATAATTTGTATTGAACTTTACTAATAGAATGGCATTCATGAAAACCTTATGCTTAGCTATTGTGGCTGAGCCTGAAAGTGACAAAATGTGATTTAACATGTTACGCATTTGTTACTCTTCGAAATAATATATGCTTTCTGTAGAAGACAGTATCGTGCAGTGCATAAAACCAGCATGTAAGATTTGTTGAAAATCTTCTATGATCACATATTTCAAAATAAATGAGTGTCAATATTAATCAAGCTTCCTGTCTGATACTGCACTCTTCCTAGCATCGTTATTCTAAGGCACTATAATAGAATTTATGATATGTCCAAGTAGACTGGCTTATGTGCCCCATTTCTTTAAATTAATATTGACCATTAACATATTACATAGATACTAATTTAGACCTGATGATCTGCATATTTCTCAAAATTGGTTTCAATGAGAAACACATCAATTCTTTCTTAATTACATAGTAAAAAAGGAAGAGTTGTATGTATTACATGAAGTGCCACAATTACACCGCAAATTCAAGATAAAGCAACTTTTTAAGCATCTTTATGAAGAAAGGCACTTAAAGCTAAGCATCTCTCAGCTCTGTCATCATTTAGTATCAAGCTTCAGCATAACTGCAGCCACCACAGAACACCATCTAAAGCACTTTCACAGCTTTAAAAGCTGTTATACACTTTATTCACTCACGCTCACTCACACACACACACACACACACACACACACACACACACACACACACACACAGACAGACACACACACACAGACACACACACACAGACAGACACACACAGACAGACACACACACAGACACACACACACAGACAGACACACACACAGACACACACACAGACACACACACAGACACACACACAGACACACACAGACACACACAGACACACACACACACACACACACACGTACACACACACGTGTCGCAGACTGAAGTGTCTAAACTTTTTTAAACTACTCATTCATCAGATGGGAACTTAACACAGCCACATAGACAGCTGGCAGAACTGAAGCATTTTTTTCGGTAACTGTAATACATGGATCAGCTAAAGCTCTATGCGCTACGAAGAATTATGACCAAGTCTTTCACATGTTCAAATCACTGATCGTCTACATACCTCAGCTGAAAATGTCACTGCCTAATAAATTCCTAGGAATTTGGTTGGACTCTTCTGTAACCTTCCATCTTCACTGGATAACACAAACAAAAATATCAACTTTCTTTTATTCTGGATTAAAAGGATCTCCAAGTTACTTTCCAGACTCAGTAGGAATGCCATAGGCAAATGGTCTTACTGGTTCATCTAGAATGTGGTCTTCCTCTGATTGCTCCAGCCTCCAAAGGAAATGCAGCCACCATTCAAACTATCTATATCATCATATGCAGGTTCATCACTCTCATCCCCAGAAATGAGCAGCACAGCAAAATCACAGAAAAAAAACTATCTGGCCTGACCTTGAACATCCCTCTCAGTTGTTTAAACTTAGCAATAATGAACCTCCCCCCCTCAAGCCTTCAAAGAAATCAGTGATACACCATCATATAACCTTATAAGTTTTAACTTCTTAGCCCCCCCCCCACACACACACAAAAAATAGGCTTCAATGCACAAACCATGATTTTTCTGTCCCTGGGCACAACTCTGGGGATATCTCCCCTCCTGTCTTAAAGATCACTCCTCATACCCCATATTCTGATCAGAAATAAAAGCACATCTCAACACACGAGGTAAATGACCGCTTAAAAGTTAACCAGTTTTCTGACTAACTGTAACTGAGCAGAGTACAAGGTTGAACAATGTAAAGGTTACAACAGCAGACCAAGAGTGCGAAATGTTAAGGCGTAGTCTCAAACTCATCTCTGTCCCATTTCTTAAAATTAGCTGACAATGCACACAGGTCGAAAACATGCTGACCACATGTGCGACACCAGTTCACATCCCAGTACACAAAATACTTAATACATTTGCAAATTATGCATGCACATACGCATTTTCCAACATCTACAGAATTTTGGCAATCCTTTAGGACTGTACAATGTTAGATGCAGAAAGCTGTGTTGATAAGCAATACTTCATACACCATCAAGAGTTCAGTGAGCAGGAGTAGTATTAAGTACAATTTATAATGGCACTAATGAAGATTTGCACCTTTCCATTATCAATATAGATGCACAATGGTTGATGGAAGAAACAGATGAGTCTCTCTTTAGGCTCCCTACAGTTTCTTATTATCCTGAAATATTCCAGGCTAAGAAATAGACTAACTTGGATCTGAAATTGATAAAGTATTGACAATGAACTGGTAGGTCATGTACAGAAGAAGACGACTGGATAACTACATAAGCTGAAAGGAGGAAGGCATGTAAATCAGCTTTAGACCCTAATAGTAACAATATTTTTATTGTTTGCACCATATCACGATGAACATTGAATAATGCATGCTAAGTTTGTCTATGAAGTGTGTGATCACACGTATGCATTCTTAAGAAAATTCAGTCATTTTAATTGTCAAAATATAAGTGCATGCTGTTACAAATCCTGCGCCAGAAGAAATCTTGTTGATAGAAAGAATCTGGCAACTGTTTTAGAAAACCCTGAAGAAGTATCTTGAGAAAATTAGATACATTCTAATTCTACAACTGAAAAAATACCACAGTACATAACTGTACAGTGCAGACAAAGTACCCTCCCTGTATAACTGACTGCAAAGAAAAAAACAGTCTTTACCAGGCTCAAAGTATGCTATAATGCTTTTTAAAATGATATACAGAAGTCTTTGTTTGACCTCTGTAATAGTTACATAATGTGTGTGATATAAACACTGAAAAAGAAAGGTGGCCTAAAAACCTGTTAAATAACTTGAAGCAACGTATAGTCACATAACTCACATTCAAGCACCCATTTGTCTTACTGAAAGAATCGGTCAGTATATCAACTTATTTAAAATCCATCTTAGATTTACTAAAGAAGTATTTAGTTATAATATGCTTAGAAACCTTTGTCAACTATAAATTATTTACATATATGGCACCTAATGTATAGTCTTTCAGTTTTCTGTACACAACTGGTTTAGGAAGTGCAAGCTAATGAACAGTTGCTAGAACAATGACAAACTATTTCCTTCTTCAGATTCTGGAACATTCAGGAATGAAGAGAAACAGAGCAATTATTTTCTTTAATAGTGTTAGTATTATAAAAAAGGGAAATGTGAAGATTAGGTCTGCTTATCTCTATTATGCTCCTGGAAATGAGGTTACTGGAGGGTAGTTGGTTTCTTTTGAATGACAGTTCCTTTGATATTCTGGAAAGGAAAGGATACATCGCAGAAAAATCATTATATCTGCAGTTTTTGATAAAGTTGCAAATTATCTTAAGACTTCCAAGATGGCTGCACATTGAGTAACTTTTAGTTATGTACTTACCATAATGATAGATGCATGTGATCCATCTCGCCTACATTCATAACTGATGGGCTCAGAGCCAAGAATCAGCTCCGACTCGGCCGATACACTAGCACGAAGTCTCTCACTGGCTGGGCCAACCCCCTTATCCCAGGATGCACCACGCCCAAACCCCCAGATCTTGTTTGCCCCACAACCACTCACGTGAGCCACTCCAACTGTACAATAGTGTTTCCTCCAGATCCAACAGGTAGGGGGAAGGAGGGCGGGTACGTAAGAATGTAGGCGAGATGGATCACATACATCTATCGTTATGGTAAATACATAACTAAAAGATGTAATGCGATCTTAACTCGCCTACATTCATAACTGATGGGACAGTGTCCCTAGCACCTAGATTCCTGGGAGGCTCACTGGAAAACACTCCTGAGCACTGTGGAACCAAGGGACGCCCGACCTCTAGAGGCCACGTCCAGTTTGTAATGAGAAATAAAAGTACGTGGAGAAGCCCAAGTGGCCGCTGCACATATCTCATCCACCGACAGTCTGGTGTGGAAGGCCACTGAAGTTGCCATAGCCCTAGTAGAATGCGCTCTAACTGGAAATGGAAGGTTCCTTCCTGTTGATGCATAAATAAATGAAACACAATCCCTAATCCACCTAGCAATAGAGGTCTTAGTTACTGGTTTGCCAATCCTGTTATCTGCAAAGGCCACAAACAACTGGTCTGATTTCCTCTGCTGCTGTGTCCTATCCAAGTAAAACCTCAGTTGTCTATGCACATCCAACTGATGATGTCTGTATTCTGCCTTGTTGGAAAATTTTGGAAAGAAAACTGGTAGCTCTATAGATTGATTCAGACAAAAGGTGGAAGAAATGACGGGTTTAGTCTTAGAGATACTCTATCCTTGTGAAAGATCAGATAAGGGGGCTTAACAGAGAGGGCTTGAAGCTCCGAAACTCTTCTGGCTGAAGTAATAGCTACCAAGAAGGCAGTCTTCCAGGATAAGAACTTTTGCTCCCAAGTGGCCGCCGGCTCGAAGGGATGAGATGTCAAAGGTCCTACAACTACATTCAAATCCTATTGCAAAACAGGTTGCGACACCAGGGGGGGCGAAGCAACCAAGCTCCCTTACGAAAGGCATTACACAACTTATGACTCATGAGTGAAGGCTCAAAGGCAACATGGTAATTAGAAATCGCTGCCAATTGGACTTTAAGCGTGGAGACAGTGGAACCCTGTCTAAAAAGAGTTGCCAAAAAAATCTAATACTGCAGACACCGGGGCTGTCAGAGGGTCAAGGTTGTGCCGCTGGGCCCAAATGGCAAACCTTTTCCATTTATTAGAATATATCTCCTTAGTGGAAGCTCTGTGAGAAGAAGACAGAATCCGGACCACCTCAGGCGAAAGGATATGCTGTCTGACTAAGGTCGGAAGTGGAGCAGCCAAGCCGTTAGCTTGAGAGTTCACAGTGATGGATGGGCCTGACCTGACTGAAGAGTCAGGAGGTCTGGAACTGGGTCCAGAATCCAAGGATCCTTCACTGCATACTTCCGAAGGAAAGGAAACCAAACTTGGCAGGGCCAGTGTGGTGCGATCAAAATCATGTTGCTTCCCAAGCAGATCACCTTCTGAATCACCTTTGGTAGCAGTGGGACAGGAGGGAAGGCGTAGAGCAGACCGGGGGGCCAATTGTGGACTAGAGCGTCCCTGGGCGACTCCCCCTGGGGGGGGGAATCAGGGAAAAGAAATTGCTGCACTTTGCGTTCCAGGGGCTGGCGAAAAGGTCGCAACAAGGAAACCCCCACTTGGAGAAGATCCGAGCTAATACTCGGTCGCTCAGGGACCACTCATGAGGCATCAGAATAACTCTGCTCAACCTGTCTGCTATCACATTGGACTTCCCCGGAATGTGCGTTGCCACTAGAAATCTCTGGGAAGCGATCGCCCAGTTCCAAACTCTCAAGGCTTTTCTGCAAAGAGGATAAGACCTGGTTCCTCCCTGCTTGTTCAGGTACCATACTACCGCCATATTGTCTGAGAAGATTGCGATGGTACCCTTGGGAAGAGAGCTGTGAAGTGCCTGCAATGCTAGAAGCACTGCCCTCATTTCCAGGACATTGATATGTAAGTGGGTTTTGTGATCTTGCCACGTGCCTTGAACCGTCCTGTCCAGATAATGCCCCCCCCACCCTAGCTGGGAGGCGTCCGTGGTTACTGTGGCAATGGGAGAGGGGGGGGCAGAAGAGTCGCCCCTGGTTCAGGTTGGGGGAGAGGAGCCACCAACGAAGATCTCGCCGGCAGGTTTCCGTAATGAGAATCGGGTAGGACAAGGGCAGATCTTGGTACAACCACTGGGTCGACAGGAGCCATTGGAGAATTCACATGTGCAATCTTGCCAGAGGGACCAGAAGACAGGCGGCCATCGACCCCAAAAGCTGAAGGACCATCCTTGCAGGGGCTTTGCTTCGGGGTAGTAAGGCTAGGACTTGGTCCTGTAGTATCTTTATCCTCTCTGTTGGAAGGAATGCTCGCATCTCGACAGAGTCTAGCTCTGCGCCTATAAAGGCAACACGCTGTGATGGCAGCAATACAGACTTTTCCCAGTTGAAAGTAATTCCTAATAGATGTCCCAATTCGATGGTAGCACTCACGGCTTGAAGAAGAAGATGCCTGGTGGGGGTGGTGAGGAGCCAGTCGTCTAGATACGGAAACACCTGGAATCCCAGACATCTCAGGTGAGCCGTCACCACTGCCAGACATTTGGTAAACACCCTGGGGGCTGTGGCAAGACCAAAGGGCAAGGCTCGGAACTGGAAGTGACTGGCTCCTAGGCGGAAGCGTAAATGTATCCTGGATGCCCTGTTTATCTTGATGTGATAAGAGGCGTCCTTGAGATCGATGGAGCACATCCATACTCCTTTTTCCAGCAATGGGAAAATGGATTGCAATGTGACCATCCGGAACTTGGACTTCTTTACGAAGCGGTTTAGGTGGCTGAGGTCCAGATTGGGTCTCAAGTCCCCTGTTCTTTTCGGCACCAAAAATAACTTTGAGTAAGTTCCTAATCCGGTCTGGTCTGCGGGAATTGGCTGGATGACTCCCTTTCCGAGCAGCTTTGCTTCCTCTATGGCTGCTTGTTCCCGTTGACTGGGTGGCACATCTGGGATTTTCCTCGAGGGTGGAGGGGGACGGATATAGGGAATGGTGTAACCTCCGGCGACGATACGAAGCACCCACTGATCCTGAGTGATGGAACCCCGGGCCCTTGGATGCATCGAGCATCGACCCCCGACTGGCTCCGGAGACGCACAGTTGGGCACTCCCTCAGGGACGCTGGACGGAGGAACCACAAAAGGATTAGTGGTCTCCTGAGTTGCGGGGGCCTCCGCCGCCTCTGGGGCGACGTCTTCCAGAATAACCCCCCCCTCTGCCTCTGGGGGGGGGTCACTCTGATGGGCAGGGAAAGACTTTTGGGACTTTCTGAACCACATCTTTCCTACCCTCTGAGCCTTGGGGTAAGATCTCAAGGGAAGTGAAAAACGGGCCCCAACGGCGGACAAAGTCTTACTCTCCTGCTCACATCTAGTGAGTGTGTCTTTCACCTTGGGTCCAAAGAGAGAGGACCCATCAAATGGAGCGTTGGTGAAGGAAGACTTGAACGCCTCCGCAAAGTGACACAAGCACATCCAGGCTTGCCTCCTAAGGGCTACGCCCAAACTCACTGTCCTACCCGCCTCTTCGGCTGCATACGATATGAGCCTCATGGACGAGTTAACAATGGACGAAAGGGTAGACAGCTGGGCGTTGACAGACTGCGTCAACGCCTCAGGCACGTTACCCGACAGGGTATCTCCCAACTTCTTTATGAGATCCCTTTGGAGCCTCGTAAAATGACATAAATAATTCAGCGACCGCAGGGTAAAGGTCGCTGATGTCAGGGTATGCTTCCCGTACCTATCCATGCTCCTGGACTCCTTGTTAGGAGGATGGATAGAAGTAGATGCCTCTGCCACATCTTGCTAGGTGGCAGACGCCACCACCATAGCATCAACCG
Organism: Protopterus annectens; assembly: GCF_019279795.1. NCBI lineage: Eukaryota > Metazoa > Chordata > Ceratodontiformes > Protopteridae > Protopterus > Protopterus annectens. Next base: position 416,908,518 of record NC_056746.1, read on the forward strand.
GAACACCCTTGGTTAGAAACTCCTTGCCAGGGGGTGCAGATAAAAACTTATTGGGGCGAGAAGGAACTGGCTCCACAGAATCAGGGTGTTCCCACACCCTTCGACAAATAAGCTCCAGTAACTCATCGAAGGGTGGAGACACCCAGGAGGCGGAGGGTTGGGCTCCTAAGGCCTTGAGGAAGACCGACTCCTCCGCGGAAGGGGTTTTGGATGGCCAGTCGCCCCTCTGTCTCAGGATCTCCAGGATATCGGAGAACGAGACATCGTCAGAGGACGACTTGGGGGACCCTTCCGCATCATCGAGGTCGGTGTCCAAGGTGACAGACTCATCTGGGGAGTCTATGTACTTCCTCTTGCACAATTTTTTCCTGGGGGGCTCCTCAGGCACGAACTCTGAAGGCTCCTCGGAAAAAAGGGGACCACACAAGGAGGAATCCTCAGGCCTAGGAGCTGCGCTGTCCGAAGACAGGGGGGCACCAGAAGATCTAGCCGCCGTGTCTAGGGAAGGAGTCGCAGATTCAGGTGAACTCACTAGAGACTTGGCCAGCGCGCTCCTCATATTCTCGAAGGTGGGCCCACCAGAATCTGAGGAGGGGCCCATCCCTGAGACCATGACCGGTGTCGAGGTTCCCCTAGCTGAGGCGCCAAGAGGGAGACTCTGGGCCAAAACCAGAAGCCCCGACGAATCCCCCTCGGGCCCGGCTGAGGACACCCGAGAACCAAAACCTCTGGAAGGCACAGAAAGGGTTGGAGCTGAAGACAGTGCTGACAGACTAGCAGTGGGTCTCGGGACCGACTCAAGGACTTCACTCGACTCTACGAACTCCTACTCTGACGACACCAAGGTTGTCGGAGGGCAAGAAATGGTATCGAAGGGGCTGGCTCCAGGGCAGACTGGGTCGGAGCCGACAATAATTTGGATAAGACAGGTGACTGGAGAAGCCTCTGGACCAACCTATCTACATCAGAGTCTGAAAGCCTGGAGGACCTGGAGGAAACAGAAGGGGGCCGAGAGACTTTTCCTATCGGCTCCGAAACCAGGCTAGGAGGCCAGCTCCGAATCGGCTCCAAAAGTATTGGGGCCGAAGCAGACTCGACTAGAACTGAGACCCCTTTCGGCGCCGACAGTTCAGGAGCCGACAAAACCGACCCCAGAGCAGAGACACTCTCCAGCGGCTCCAAGACCAATGGAGCCGATGAAGGAGACCCCGATTTAGACCCTCTATCCTGCGGCTCCAAAATCAGTGGAGCCGAGGAAGGGACAGAGTACCTGATCTCTCATCCCGAGACTCCAAAAACAGTGGAGCCGAGGAGGGAGACACAGCTTTAGATCCTCTATCCTTCAGCTCCGAGGCCACTGGAGTCGAGGAAGGGGACACAGATTTAGCCCTTTTTGCAGGCGGCTCCGACGGACTTGTCGGAGCCGAAGACTTCTTTTGCCTCGATTTTGAAGTTGGAGAAGCCGCCAAAGCTTCCTCAAAGGCTGGTTTGATGAGACCCTTCTGGATAAGCTTATTTTTCCTCTCTTGTCACTGCAAGACTCTTGCAAGTGTTTAGCCCCTAAACAATAAACACAGATGGCATGGCCATCTGTCAACATCTTATAATTGCATTTAGAGCATTTTTTAAAGCCCGATGGCTTATGCTCCTTTTCTTTGCCAGACATACCTACTGACACACTCAAAACACACAAGGAAAGAAGGGGGGGGGGAGCTCTAACTTAAACGCTCTAAGAGATAGGGCAAAGGCCCTCTAACTAAAACGGGCCTAGCCCGCCAAACAGAAGGGATTACCACAACAATTCAAAAGGACAAACACAATCAACCACAACTGAACTAACAACCAGATAGCTATTAAAATAGCTGTTTAAGAATAAATTCTAAGCTAACTGCCAAAAAAGCGACCAAAAGGCCAAAAAAGAAGGGTACTTAGCCACAGCCAAGTCAAGACCACGTCGTTACTCTAGGAGCGGCAAATTAGATCTGGGCGTTTGGGCGTGGTGCATCCTGAGATAAGGGGGTTGCGCCCAGCCAATGAGAGACTTCGTGCTAGTGTATCAGCCGAGTCGGAGCCGATTCTCAGCTCCGAGCCCATCAGTTATGAATGTAGGCGAGATAGGATCGCATTACATCAGTTTATTTCTAGCTCTCCCAGTGTGAAAACAGAAACTCAGCAGAGGTGGCCAGTAGACTTGTGTTATGGTAAATTTCAGTAACTGGCTAAAAAGTGCACTGCCTGGATGCCAGCAATAAAGGAATACAGAAGACCTGGAAAAATTGGCTACAAAAAGTGAGGAAGAAACAGACTGGGAAGAGTTCTGCAGCTGTTCAGCAAAAAGCAATGCAACCATTAGACATGACTTTCAGTAACCTACAGGAAGATTTATGACAACTGCATACAGACCTGGTTTAAATAAACAAAACACTGATGGAGTATATCAACACAAACAACAAAAGGCTGGAAAAAATGGAAGAAGCTTTACACAGATATTCACATGAGATGATAAAGCTGCAAAAATCAGACATCAAAATAAGGAAAAGGCTGGCTGAATATGAGACTGATCGGAAAGAGATGTTTAAAGTAATAGAATTAGAGGACAGAGCAGGTAGGGAAAACCTGAAATTTTCAGCTATACCAGAGAAGCTAGAAGGAACAGACTGCATTAATTTTATGAAAGCACAAAGAAGCAACTGGACTGGTATTCTGCAGCACTGGTGTTAACTTACATGGCACATTGTGCGTATGCTCCAAACCTGGCTGTTAGAAAACAACCTAGACCTTTAATAGCAAAGATGCAATCCCTACCAGCAGGAGTTAATTCTGACAAAACTGTGGCAGAAGAACAAAGTACTAAAAGTGGGAGAGTGTTTGTGGAGAACGATTACTCATTATACATCATTCAGAAGAGAAGCAAATTTATTCCACTATTCAGGGAATGTTGAGATGCAAGCATGAGATTCAAACTGCTATACCCAGCTGTTTTCAAGGTATTCTTCCCTGGAGTGACAAAATCAATTTTTGATGAAGTACAAGCTAAGGAGGAAATACAAAAGTAAGTCCAGCAAAAAATAAGCTGTGAAACAGAAGGAGATTCTGCTTCTTGTACTTCTGGTAATAAAGATTACAGAGGGACTGTACCTGTGAAACCCTTTCATAATTTTCAATGGAAAATGCTGGAGAGAAGGAAGGGAGCAGGAGAGTTAACTAGAAGAATTGAGAGCATGTTAGAAATGAAGCAGAGAAAGTATTACAGAGATGAACAGTGATAAATATGTAACTTAATATGGGATTACAGTGCAATACTTATATTTGTGAAATATGACAAAACAAGAAAATCTGGAAATATTGGACTTTTTCAGAATTTGTTGGACTTGTGGGGGACTCTGAAGCATATCCCCTACTTCATGTCATTAATGGTCGGAAAAGTACTTTGGAGAGGGAAAGAGGAGGGAGAAAGTTAAAAGTTAACTGTAAGTAAAGATTTTTCTCTTAAATAGTACCAGTTTTGTGACGTATGTTTTTCTGTACATGCAATAAAGTAATTGTTTCCATTATTTTTAAATGCAATGTGGATTGTAAACAGGAGGTGCTGTTTTTTTTTTTCCTTTTCTTTCTCACTTCTCTCTTTCTTCATGTTCAGTTTTAAGAAAGATAGGCACTGCAATGTACAAAAAAATCCTGGTTAAAAAGCACGATAAAAGAAAAATGAATGTGCCTTTTCTCATTCTTGCATGGGGAAATGAATGGATTAAATACCTTAGATTGATTTAAGAAGTTTTAAGAGACAGCAAGTAAAGGAAAAAGAATATTGAATATTATGAGGCTTTTTTTCTAGCAAATACATGTAAGCTCAGTAACAATTCGGCAGCTAGTCTTCATGTTTCCATGGAAACAATCTGATAAAGAGAAACTGGCTGCCTTGTTCTCATGTCTCCATGAAGACAATCGGATAAACAGAAACTGGCTACAGTCTGGTGGAGAGTGATTTGCTGAGGAAAAAAAGAAGAAGAGAAACTGGCTAAGATATAATGTTCTCTGAAAGTATTCAGGGGTTTTCTCAAAGTAGATAATGTCCTCTAAAAGCATTTAGAGGCTTTCCCAAAGTAGTTAATGTTTTCTGAAAACATTTGGGTATTTTGCCAGCTGGGAGAGCTATAAAAGATAAGAAAATCAATCAGCGCTTAGTAAAAACACAGGCTGCACCATGCGTCTTAGCAGGGATGACCTTTCTTTTAGATTAACTCAAGTCAGTGTGGCCATCAGTTTGGGACTTTTGTTCCTATAAGGAAAGTAAATCTTCAATATTTGAAGGTGTACATAATTAATAGGTTTTTGGGGGTTATTGGGTGTGGGTTTATTTTTATGTTTAAGGGCTTTCAATATAACAAAAAGATTTATAAGATGTGATATAGGCTCAAATGTCTATAACAAGAAACTGAATAAAAGTTCACCCTGCCAAACAGTGTACACATGCAACACAAAAGCTGGAACTAGGCATTTAACAAACAAGGTGCTATACATAAAAGGTGGGAATGATAACTTTTTAATACAATGATGCTTTCTTTAATGTCTTTAAATGTAAATGGCTTCACAGACAAATACAAACAAGAAAGAGTAATGAATTACATTAAAAATGTAGAGTGCAAATAGCTATGTTACAGGAGACACACTTAGAAAATACTGAATATGTGAATTTGATAAAGAAAGGTTTTCAGGGTGGTTATTCAGCAGAATACCTGTGACAAAGGAAAATAGGAGTACTTATATTAACTGCAAGAGGAGCTCCAATAATGACAGAAGATGATAAAAAGATAATGGCGGATCTGTAGTGCTAAGGTGGCTATTGGCAAGGGGAGGAGGTTTAGACTGGCATGTACTTACATTCCACCTAAAACTGCTTTAATGGAGCGTAAGAAAATTATGGGAGAAATAATCAGTTTTCAGCAAGGAATATTGCTTATTGGTGGGGATTGGAACTTGATTTGCAGCAGTGAAGATTTGTCTGGAGGGCCGAGAAGATAAATATAACAAAGAAGGGTAAATTTTTGAAGAAATTTATGAAAATATTTGGCATGGAAGATGTGACTTCAGTAACAGGAATTCAGAGTGAATTTACATAGTATTCAGCAAGATATAAAAACTGGGCTAGGCTAGACAGAATTTACATTCTACAGGAACATGTGCATTTAACTGAATGTCTTGATATCCACCCAATAACTATTTCAGATCATGTGCCAATATTAGCTAAAATAATAACACAGGGTAATGAAATAAAAATGAGACAGTGGCACTTTCCCACCTATCTGCTGAAAAGAGAGGCATTTAAGGAATGGGTGGTAGTGGAGATTATTCAGGGGCTGTTAGGGAGGATAGAAATCTCGTCTGAAAATATAGCTAGGGAGTGGGATAAAATTAAGGTGGAGTTTAAAAATAGGGTGGAAATAAAAGAAAAGAGCTATGGTTAAGAAAAAACAAGACTTATTTAGATGGACTGACAAATGTGAAAGCATTGTAGAATAGGGAGAATCTCACAGAACAAGAAGACAATCAACTGCAGAATGCTAGGCAGAAAATAAGGGATTACCTTGATAATATGCATGAGCTTAGAATGATTGATGTTAAGCAACTGGTTTTTGATAACACTAGAGCACAAAAACATTTAGCACAATGACTCAAGCAACAGAAAGTAGAAATGGCTGTCATCAAACTTAGGGAGTCTATAACAAAGGTAACGAGATCCTTTAGAAGCATTACAAATATTTTGGAAATTCTGTGAGAGTCTCTATAAAGCACAGAAATATGAAAATCAAGAAAAGATATAAATGGAAATGTTTATGGAAGAATTAAATATGACAATGTTAGAGGCAGAAGAGGGCTCAATTGCTAACAGGATAGGAGGAGATGAGATAAAAATTGTGATCTATAACCAATTTACAGGTATTCCTGTGGAAGTTTGGAAGTTAGGAGGAAAAAAACTGATAAAGATCTGGAAGGTTTTGTTGAGCAATATCTTAAGAGAAGTACCGCCGTGCTAGAAGAAAGCAATACCAAAGAGGGTAAGGATCCATCAGATCCAGCTTCATGCAGGCAAATTTCAATACTAAACCATGATTATGAAGTATTCATATCTATAATAGCTAAACGAATGGCAAAGGTAATGTCAAAACTGACAGATATGGATCAATGTGGTTTTGTGGAGGGAAGGCAAACATTTGACAACATTAACAGAGCAGTGACCTAGAGGGAAGCAGAATGTAAGAAAATACTATTGTTGTCTGTGGGTCTTGATAAAGCATTTGACATAGTAAGCTGTGACTTTATGAGCAGGCAATGGAAGCATTTGCATTCCCTGAAAAAATTATAAGGTTGATTAGGAGAATATATGAGGGATCGGAAGTGAAAATTAAAGTGGGTGGGGTCCTCTCTGATAAGTTCTGCTTGGGCAGAGGAACCAGGCAGGGGTGTCCTCTTTCTCCTTTATTATTTGCATTATATTTAGAACCAATGGCAAAGAAAACAAGGGACTCACAAATTCAAGGATATAATTGGTATGGTAGTCAAGAAAAGCTGGCTTTATTTGCAGATGATATTATTTTGTACCTGACAAAACCAGAAAAAGACATTACAGTGCTGTGGATCATTTTGAGACAGTTTCAGATCTTTTGGGGATACAAAATTAAAGCTAAATAGAATACTGCACAATAACTATAAGAATCACTCAGAGGAGGTTAGAAAGGACTGGGAAGAGAGACTGGATAAGCAATTCACAAAGAAACAATGGGAGGATATATGTATGTCTCCCAAATATGCAACAAAATCTTGAAGATTTAGGATTTTTGCCTGGAAATGTTTACACAGATATTTTTATAGCACTAGTAAACTCCAGAAAATTTTTCCTCAGGTAGACAGTAAATGTTGGAGGTGTGAAGAGGAAGAAAGAGGAAATTCGGAACATATTTTCTGGGAGTGCAGTGAGTTGGCAGACTTTAAGGATTCCCTGCAGGATGCACTGTCAGAGTTGCTGGGTAGGCAATTTGGTCTGACAAGGGAAATGATTTTTACTGAACTAGGATACAGAATCGGAATTGCACAGACATAGTAAGGCCTTTTTGTGTCTAATAATGGTGGCTGCCAAAAAAGCAATTACTAGAAAATGGAAATTAAAATCTAAACCAACTATACTACAAGTAGTGAATATAGTAACAGAGATAAAACAACTGGAATTGAGATTTTTAGAAAATCGTAGGAATAAACTACATAGGAAAAATGGGACTTGTGGGAACAATACATATAAGGGAGGAATGAGGCCTAAAAGGCAGCAAGACTTAAATGAGCTATATAATGTCTGAGTGAGAAACATTGGGTAGATAAGTGATGTATAACGTTTGCAACTGGAAGTGTGTCAGTAGTGTTTATGATGTAAAATGCTTGCGATGAAAGTAAATTTGCATATGTCACAAGTGATAATACAATAAAGGTGTTTGAAAAAAAAAAAAAACCTGAAAATTCTTTTTTCTAGTGAGTATGGCATAGATTGCAATAATGTTCTGAATTTGTCCTGAAACTGTATTCCAGAAGAAAACCATATGGGGCCACATAACTCATTGCACTAACTTCCAATGAACCAAAGGTGTAAGCCTTCTTTCCAAATCTATCCACCAAGCACATCTCCTCCTCTAAAAAGTAGTATACCCACCCCCCCCCCGGGAAAAATACTATATTAATGATAATGTTGCAGTCTTACCTTTCCTCTGAATGCCCATAGGTTTCATAAGCAGACTTATGACTGCAGTCTATGCGGGCACAAATTATTATAGCCAACTATAAATTCAAGTAATTTGAGCATTCCAGTGTGGCATCTTTTAGCTGAACGAATTCAGTAAGGAATCAACTAAACAATCCTCCTGCACTTTTTTTTTAAACCTTTATTAACTTACCACCTAAGATGCAAGCATACACATAATTAAAAGAAAATTAAAAAAATTATAACATTTTTCATTTACATTAAAGAGAAAGGTGGCGAAGGCTAAGGATAAGGCGTATGAAGAGTTGTATAAAAGGTTGGACACTAAAGAGGGAGAAAAGGAACTAGCTAGACAGAGGGACCGAGCTAGTAAAGATGTGCAGCAGGTAAGGGTGATAAAGGATAATGAGGGAAACGTACTCACAAGCAAGGAGATTGTGTTGAGCAGATGGAAAGAGTACTTTGAGGGGTTGAAGAATGAAGAGAATAAGAGGGAGAGAAGGTTGGCTGATGTGCGGATAGTGAATCATGACGTGCAGTGGATTAGAAAGGAGGAAGTAAGGATAGCTATGAAGAGGATGAAGAACGGAGAGGCTGTTAGTCCAGATGACATACCTGTGGAAGCATGGAGGTGTTTAGGTGAAATGTCTGTGGAGTTTTTAACTAGATTGTTTAAAGAAATCTTGGAAAGTGAGAGGATGCCTGAGGAATGGAGAAAAAATGTTTTGGTACCAATTTTTAAGAATAAGGGTGATGTGCAGAGCTGTAGTAACTACAGAGGGATTAAACTGATCAGTCATAGCATGAAGTTATGGGAAAGAGTTGTGGAAGCTAGGTTAAGAAGGGAGGTGATGATTAGTGATCAGCAGTATGGTTTCATGCCAGGAAAGAGCACTACAGATGCGATGTTTGCTCTGATAGTGTTGATGAAGAAGTACAGAGAAGGTCAGAAGGAGTTGCATTGTGTCTTTGTGGATTTAGAGAAAGCATATGGCAGAGTTCCTAGAGAGGAGTTGTGGTATTGTTTGAGGAAGTCGTGAGTGTCCGAGAAGTATGTAAGAGTGGTACAGGATATGTACGAGGGTAGTGTGACAGCGGTGAGGTCTGCGGTGGGAGTGACGGATGCGTTTAAGGTGGAGGTGGGATTACATCAAGGATCAGCTCTGAGCCCTTTCTTATTTGCAGTGGTGATGGACAGGTTGACAGACGAGATCAGACAGGAGTCTCCGTGGACTATGATGTTTGCAGATGACATTGTGATCTGTAGTGAGAGTAGGGAACAGGTGGAGGAGACCCTGGAGAGGTGGAGATATGCTCTAGAGAGAAGAGGAATGAAGGTCAGCAGGGCTAAGACAGAATATGTGTGTGTGAATGAGAGGGAGGATAGAGGAATGGTGAGGATGCAGGGAGTAGAGGTGGGAAAGGTGGATGAGTTTAAGTACTTGGGATCAACAGTTCAGAGTAATGGTGAGTGTGGAAGGGAGGTGAAGAAGAGAGTATAGGCAGGATGGAGTGGGTGGAGAAGAGTGTCAGGAGTGATTTGTGACAGACGAGTACCAGTAAGAGTGAAAGGGAAGGTCTATAAGAGGGTAGTGAGACCAGCTATGTTATATGGGTTGGAGACAGTGGCATTGACAAAAAGGCAGGAGTCAGAGCTTGACGTGGCAGAGTTGAAGATGTTAACATTTGCACTGGGTGTGACGAGGATGGACAGGATTAGGAATAAGTATATTAGAGGGTCAGCCCAGGTTGGAAGGTTTGGAGACAAAGCCAGAGAGGCAAGATTACGTTGGTTTGGACATGTGCTGAGGAGGGATGCCGAGTATATTGGGAAAAATATACTAAGGATGAAGCTGCCAGGTAACAGGAAAAGAGGGAGGCCTAAGATGAGGTTTATGGGTGTGGTGAGGGAGGACATGCAGGTGGCTGGGGTGAGAGAGCAAGATGCAGAGGACAGGAAGAAATGGAAACAGTTGATCTGCTGTGGCGACCCCTAACGGGAGCAGCCGAAAGAAGAAGAAGATGCATTATAGATTACATGTTTTCTTTTTAACAGCCATCATTCACTTCAACATTACATCAAACACTCAATTTCGGGCTTCCCTTAATCCTCACTTTTCCACCTGAACATTATTCTGCATGTATCTTTCCAACAAATTCCCTTTTCTAAAGATTCCTATCCCACATCTAGTTCTTCTATCTCCTTTATAATATTCAGTACTTCAATTACAGTAGGTTTAGATTTTGATTTCCATTTTCTAGGAATTGCTTTTTTGGCAGCAAATCCCATTAAACTTGGGACTTAACTCTAGGCAATTCAGATTGTGAGTCCCTTCGGAAAAAAAGAAGTTATGTACTTACCATAACGTTTGATGTTTGTAGTCCATCTCGCCCTTCATTCTTACATGTGGGAATCGGAGCCGAACCTCGGCTCCGACTCGGCCATACTCTAGCTCGAAAACTTCTGGTTGGCTCGTGGCTAGGAGGTACCCCATCATGCATCACTAACCTTCCCCAGATCTTGTTTGCTGCAAGTAGACAATACAGAGACAAAGAACAGACCAAATCGAAAGGACTAACAAGAAAACAGTAGGCACTCTACCCCCAGGTCCTTAAGGAGAGGGCAGGAGGGAGGGTTCCTAAGAATGAAGAGCGAGATGGACTACAAACATCGAATGTTATGGTAAGTACATAACTTCTTTATGTTCCATAGTCCTATCTCACCTTCATTCTTACACTTGGGACAGCATCCCTAGCACCCATAGCCGGCCTTAGGCATAGGCCAACTAGGCGGCCGCCTAGGGTGCCACTTTAGTAGGGGCACTTTTCCAGTATTTATTTGGTGTAGGTAGACCAGGATGGGGGCACTGGGTGGTGTGGTGGGGAGTGCCGTGGGGCCCTTTTGCCTAAGGTACCAGTTGACCTAAGGCCGCTCCTGCTAGCACCTTCATCTTGGGTGGCTTATTGGAAAATGCTCCTGAGTACTGTAGAACCAAAGGAAGACCTGTTCCTAGAAGCCATGTCCAATTTGTAGTGAGTAATGAATGTGTGAGGTTAAGCCCATGTTGCTGCAGCACAAATGTTGTCTATTGTGATTTTAGCTTGAAAGGCTACCAAGGTAGACACAGACCTGGTAGAATGAGCTTCCACCTTGAAAGGAAGATCTTTACCACTGGAAGAATAGACAAATGAAATACAACTGGAAATCCAGTGAGATAGTGTGACTTTAGAAACTGGAAGGCCCCCTAGAGTCCAAAAAACAGACAAACAACTGATCCGACCTTCTGAAATCTTTAGTTCTGTTCAGATAAAAACGCAACTGTATATGTACATCCAGATGGTGGAATTTGTACTCTGCCTTGTTAGAAAAATTAGTGAAGAACACAGGCAATTCAATAGACTGAATAATATTGGCTTAAGAAGAAACTTTAGGAATAAAGGAAGGGTTTGTCCACAAGGAGACCCTATCTTTATGAAACACCAAATAGGGGGGCCTTAACAGAAAGAAGCTTGTAGTTCAGAGACCCTTATTGCAGAAGTGATAGCCACTAAGAATATAGTTTTCCAAGTTAAAAACTTAAGGTCACATGTTGCTGAAGGTTCGAAAGGACTTGACGTAAGTTTATGGAAAACAAAGTTCAAATCCCATGGCGGCACGGGATCCATGATTGGGGGTCTTAGCAAAGCGATCCCTTTGAGGAAGGCTCTACAAAGCCTATGAGCCATAAGATTAGATTCGTTAGCAACATGAAAAGTGGAAATGGCTGCCAACTGGACTTTAATAGTTGCCGCTGCTGAACCTTGGTTGAATAACTGTGAGAGGAAGTCTAAAACGGCAGAAATGGGAGCTTTGTAAGGATCAAGGCTTCTCTCACAGGGCCAAAAGGAGAATCTTTTTTATTTACTTGTATAAATCTTCCTAGTAGTAGATTTGTGAGAAGATGACAGAATGTGTACAACCTTGGGAGAAAAATCATGAAGCCTGACAAGGGTTGGAATTGGAGCAGCCAAGCTGTCAGCTTGAGGGTGTGGAGAGAGGGATGGAATGCCCCTGAAATGTATGTCAGCAAATCTGGCATTGGATCCAGAGTCCATGGTTCATCCATTAGATAAGGTCTGACGAAGGGTAACCAAATCTGTCGAGGCCAGAAAGGAGCAATTAAGATCATTCTGCTTCCCAAGGATATTGCTTTCTGAATCACCTTCGATACGAGGGGGAAGAGAGGGAAGGCATAGAGAAGTCCCGAGGGCCAATCGTGAATGACTGCATCTCTTGGTGTTTCCCCTTCCAGGGGAATCAGGGTAAAGTAGCTGCTGCATTTGGCATTGAGAGGGGTGGCAAAGAGATTGCAGCAAGGCTGACCCCATTTGCGAAAAATTTGTTCTGCAACGTATGTGTTCAAAGACCACTCGTGAGGCATCAGAATAGCCCTGCTGAGCCTGTTGGCTATGGCGCTGGATTTCCCTGGGATGTGCATTGCTATCAGAAAGCGCTGGGAAGACACTGCCCACTCCCATACTCGCTGCAGAGGGGGTAAAGATTTGGTTTCTCCTTGTTTGTTTAGGTACCATACCACCGACATGTTGTCCGAATGGACTGCAATCGTCCCTAGAGGAAGAAAGCTGTGAAGTGCTTGCACAGCTAGAAGCACTGCTCTCATCTCCAAGACGTTGATATGTAAATGAGCCTCATGATCTTGCCATGTGCCTTGGACAGTTCTCCCTAGATAATGCCCCCCCCCCCTATCTGGGAGGCATCCGTGGTCATAGTGGCAACTGGGGGGAGGGGACAAAAGGTCTGCCTATGTTTAGATTGCTGGTCTAAGTCCACCAATGAAGATCATGTTTGCACAAATTTATCAGGATGGGGTGAGACAAAGGGAGGTACTGCAGTGACCATTGGGCAAAATGTAACCACTGCAGAACCCTCAAGTGCAGTCTGGCTAATGGAACTAGTGCTATTGTGGAAGCCATGGTCCCTAATAGCTTGAGCACCACCTTGCTTAGACTTTTCTTAGCGAAGGTAAGCTCAAGACTTGTTCCCTTAGACTCTGAATTCTTTCTACGGGACGGTAAGACCTCATGGAGATGATGTTTATGTCGGCGCCAATAAAATTCACATGCTGACAGGACGGCAATGCAGATTTTTGCCAGTTTACTGTAATTCTTAACTGCAGGCAAGCTGAAGTGGTAGCGTCTCTGGCCTGTAACAGTAGATGCCTGATGGTGGCAAGTCAGGAGCCAGTCGTCCAGATATGGAAACACTTGGAATCCCTGACATCTCAAGTGAGCCGTAACCACTGCCATACATTTGGTGAACACCTGGGGGCTGTGGTGAGACCAAAGGGCAGGGCGCGGAACTGATAATGACTGGCTCCCAGCCGGAAGCGTAAGTGACTCCTCGATGCCCTGTCCATTTTGATGTGGTAGTAAGCATCTTGGAGGTCTATGGAGCACATCCAAATGTCTTTCCCTAACAACGGGAGTATCGACTGTAAGGTGACCATTCGGAACTTGACTTCTGTACAGATTCGCTCAATTTGCTGAGATCCAAAATGGGTCTCATGTCCCCTGTTCTTTTTGGCACCAAAAAGAATCTGGATTAATTAAGTCCCTAATCCTACTTGGTCTGTGGGGATGGGTTGGATGACTCTCTTCACTAGCAACTTTTGGATTTCTAGAGTTGTTGAATCCCTGTGATTGGGTGGCACATCTGGGATTCGGCTGGTCTGAGGGGGTGGAGAAGAGTAGGGAATATGGTAACCTCGGGTAATTATCTTTAATACCCACTTGTCTTGAGTTATGTCATGCCAGGCTTCTGGGTATAAAGAAATACAACCCCCGATTGGCACCAGAGACGCGCCAGGCCTCCTTTCAGGAGCGCTGATAGGGACGACCACAAAAGGAATCATGGCCTCCCTGGTTTTGCAGGCCTCCTCTACCTCTAGGGTGGCGTCTACCATTATTTCCTTCTCCTCTGCCTCTGGAGAAGGAATCATCTTGTTTGTCCTGAAAAAACCTCTACGATTTTTTTGAACCACATTTTGACACCCTTCTGCCCTTTGGGATAGGGTCTAGAAGGCATGGAAAAATGGACTCCCATGGCAGACAGGGCTTTTCCTTCCTGCTCACACCTGGTGAGTGTGTCCTTTACCTTGGATCTGAACAATGAGGATCCATCAAAGGGGGAGTTGGTAAACGTAGACTTAAAGGCCTCTGCAAAGTTACACAAACGTATCTAGGAGTGTCTTCTGAGAGAGACTTCTGAACCCACTGCCCTACTCGCTCCATCCGCTGCATACATTAGTGTCATGGAGGAGTTCACAATAAAATTTAGGGTACAAATCTGTGCGCTGACCTTCTGAAATACCGCATCAGATACATTATCCTGTACAGTATCTCCCAGCTCTTTTAGGAGAGCTTTCTGGAGCCTTGTGAAATGGGACAGATTGTTCAACGACCTAAGTGTAAAGGCCGCTGAATCAAAGACACTTCCCATAACTATCCATTGTTCGAGACTCCTTGTTCGGTGGATAGACAGTGGAGGAAGTTTCGACAAGTTCCTTTTTGGGAGCAGCTGCCACCACAATGGTATCTACTGGAACACCCTTAGTAAGAAAATCCTTGCCCTGGGGTGCTGACAAAAATTTATTTGATCTTCTAGGAACTGGTTCCACAGAATCAGGAGACTCCCACACCTTTCGACTCACTAAATCCAGTAGCTCATCGAAAGGAGGAGTCGCCCAAGAGCCGGAGGGTTGAGACCCAAAAGCCTTCAGGTACACTGACTCCTCATCAGAAGGGGATGTAGTGGGCCAGCTGGCTCTCTGTTTCAGGATCTCAAGGATATCTGCAAATGAGATATCATCAGAGGACGACTTGGGGGACCCTTCAGACTCCTCAAGGTCAGTGTCTGATGTAAGACTCATCAGGGGAGTCAATATGTTTCCTCTTACAAGTTCTCTTCCTAGGTGGCTCCTGAGACAGGTATTCTGGGGAGACCTCAGAAGATTGGGGACCACTCATGGCAGTATCCTGAGACTGCGGGTCTCTGCTGTGTTGAGAGAGAGAGGAAGCTGAGACTGAAGTCGGCGCCTTAGGGGGAAGAGTGTCTGTACCTCTGGACGAAGCTGAAGTCCTGGACAGCACACTCCTCATCACCTCGAAGGCCGATCCCCCCAGCTCCAAAGATGCCCTCTGCTCCGAAGATTTAGAGGCAGCCCTCGGTACCGAGGAGATGAGCTCTGAGGCAGATGTGGGGTCCAATCTCATCCTCGCCGAAGCACCAAGAGGTAGGCTCGGAACCGACTAAGTTTGATTTGAAGCGTCCCCCTCGGGCCTGACCAGACAGCTGAGGACCCTAGACCCCACAGATGGCACCAAAAGGGCCGGAGTGGATATCAGAACCAAGAGACCAACCGAGGTAGTTGGAACCAACCAATCCATAACCAGAGGCATCGACAACTCTGGCTCCAAAGGCTCAGATAAGCTTGGAGGAGGAACATTGATCGGATGTGGGGGCACATTAGGCTCAGGAGCCGACTGGGACAGAGCCGACAGCAAATTTGCCAGTGCCAAAGTCTGAAGCAGTCTACGCACCACTCTCTCGACGTCCTCATCAGAAAGGCTCCTAGAGAGACCTGGAAGATAGAGTGGGGGATCTAGATCGCTGGAATATAGGCAACCTAAGAATCAGGGAAACCGGTCGACGTTCAGATGACCAGCTCCAAGATGTAGTGTCAGTTATCGGCTCCAAAGTTCCTGGATCCGAAACTGATGTATCCACTAGGCTAACCTCTGTCGGCACCGACATCAGTGGAAACGACGAGGGTGAAGCCACTTTAGAAATTTTGTCTGGCAGCTCCGACAAAACAGAATGGGGGGGAGACCACCTTTTAGTAGTTTTTGGTCTGTCCTTCTTGAAGAAGGAAGGAGATTTAGAGCTGGATGATGAAGATCCCAATTCCTCCTCAAAGGAATGTTTCAATAGTCCTTTCAATATGAGTTTGATCTTCCTCTCCTGAAGAACACAAGGACTGAAAGCATGACAAAAAAAGGCAAGAATCTTGGGAGGTGGATAGCCCCCAAACAGTAAACACACAAATTGTGCCCATCAGTCAAGGACATCTTCTGGGCACATTTGGTACACTTTTTGAAGCCCAAAGGCTTATGATCTTTAGAGTTTTTTGACATAATGCAAAACCACTATCCACAAATACAACCACGACTAATAAACAGATGGAACAGACAAAGGACAAACGGAGGACTAGGTCCTCTAATTTAAACGGGCCTAGCCCTAAGAGGGAAAATAAATAAATCGAGGACTAGGTCCTCTAATTTAAACAGGCCTAGCCCAGGGAGAGAGAGAAAAAACAGAACAGAGGACTAGGTTCTCTAATTTAAATGGGCCTAGCCCAACAGAAGACAAACAACAGAATGAGACTAGGTCCTCTAACTTAAACAGGCCTAGCCCAAGGGTGGAAAGAGGAAAAACCAGCAGCACAGTAGATAGCAATGCAGGGATACAAACAGGGCCAAAGGAAGAACGGCCAAACAACGTACAAAGTACACAGAGAAAATAAGCAGTAAATAGTCTGAAAGGACTGCAATAAACACACTAAGCTATCAAAACAAGATAATTATATCCAACAATGACAAGTCAAAACTATTGAAAAATATCACCTAGCCACAGCCAAGAAGAATTACGTCTTAGCTGAACAAGCGGCAAATGAGATCTGGGGAAGGTTAGTGATGCATGATGGGATACCTCCTAGCCACGAGCCAATCAGAAGTTTTGGAGCTAGAGTATGGCCGATTCGGAGCCGAGGTTCAGCTCTGATTCCCAAGTGTAAGAATGAAGGCGAGATATGAATAAAGAACATGAATCTTTTCCTTAGTTACATCCTTTTGCTCCCCCAACGTTTCTGGCAAAGTTCTCTGTTAGCAAATTTTAAAATCTGCTGACTCATTACACACCTGAAAACATATTCCCAGTAACTTCACTTTTCCCATCACACCTCCAGCATGTATTATTGACCTAAGGATAAAGTCTCTAAAGTCTGCTTTGAGTATAAAAATACCTAGTCAAACACTTTCAAGTGAAAATCCCAAACCTTCTGGATTTTGTTGCATACTTTGGAGCCATATAGATGTACTCCCGTTGTTTCTTTGTAAATTGCCTTTCCAGTACCTCTTCTCAATCTTTTCTCATCTCCTTTAAATAATTCTTCTAGTTACCATATAAAATGTTATATGCCTTATTAATTATCCCTTTTTCTCAGCAGTTTCATTTCTAGACTCTACCAAAAATCTACCAGAGCTGGTCTTTCATTTAGCACCCTCTTTTCTTTTTGCCTACACTGTGATACCAACCCCTGGTATAGAACACAGTCTCTAACCTGCAGTCCAAATTTCTGCTTAGCCTCATACCCCCTTCTCTTACCTTTCTATCTAGAGCAGTGGTTCCAAAACTTTCCAAGGTGGAGGACCCCTTTTATAAAGGAAATATTTTAGTAGACCCCTATAGGTGGCGGTACACAAATGTTACATTTGGATCAACCCCCCAATCAGCCCCCACCCCCCACACAGCCATTTCAGTACCCCATTACTTGTCTATTTCTCCCTAGCTGCCATAAACACTGTTCAAAATTCTCAGGTTGCATACTTCTACAATGATTACAGATATATGGATTTCATTTAAAACTTTTATTTCAAATGTTATAGCACAAACACTGGTAGACATTTGCTAAAGCTAAACAAAGCATTACAGTCTCACAATGAAAACAGACTTGGCATTAAAACTTCTCTGCCTTTGAAACTCACACTGAAACACAAACAGCATTGAAACCCACATTCAAAGAAAATTTATCTGGCCAGTGGCAGATTAAGTTTACCTTTGTGCTGTTTTCAAAGCATAGGTCCCTTGCAAATATTTTATGACCATGCAAAAGTTATTTGATTCACCTTACTGATTACATAATTAAATTTTAATATACAATAATTAAATTATATCCCTTGTACAATACAGCAACACTTGGTAGAGCATGTTTTAAATGTATAGTTTTGCACATTTTTCCAGTAAGCAAGGAAACAAAACATATGTAGCAATAAAGACAAAATTGCCCAATTCAGAACATTTCAACCATAAAAGGCCACTCAAACTTCCACCATTACAATCCACCAATATCAGTCAATATGCACAATCTCTGCAGAAGTAAAAGTCATCTGAATAATTTCACCTTAAAGAGATCTGTAACTAATGAAAAGTCTGCTGCTAGCAAACAACTTTGTATTTAAGTGTTTAATCTACAAATGCAGTGCCTGCTACCCCTTGAAGAATAAATTGCCTACTTAAGTGATATTAAAAAAAAATGGTAAACTAGTAATCTTGCATGGATGCAAACTGAAAACAGGTTCATGGTTACTAGGCATCTCATCCAAAGGAGGACATATTCAGGACTTCAGCACCCCACCCCTTGAAAATACAACACAGTATCAGCAATCCATCTACATGATCTGGATGAAGAACCCACAGCCTTCTGCATTAAAATGCAAGTACGCTACCTGTTGTGCTATTAACACAGCTTTAAAAGGCCAGACCACAATAGTGATACTATTTGCTAACTAGCTAAACAAAACAGTTGCACATTGTAAACAGACTTAGGATGAGCATCAGTAAACCTCTCTTCCCTTGAAGCTCACAGTTCCTTAAAAATGCAGCTTGGTAGATGGGGTAGAGAGGATTCAGGCTCTTGTTTGCTGTAGCTAAGGTACAGGGTTTGAACCTATGCAAATTACTAACCACCTGCTAATCCTAACTAGGGCATTTATTTCAATCTCTCTCTCACACACACACACACACACACACACACACACACACACACACACACACACACACACACACACACACCTCAACCTCTTACTGCACGAAATCTGGACAAAGCCTAAAATAAATAAGGACAGAGTATAAATACTGCTCTCATGAACTTAGAAAATTCCTACAATAACAGGATTTGTGTTAGTATGCATTTTTTAATCTAAAGCATTACAAGTCTAAAACTCAAATGTCTGTCATATTTAGCAACTTTAATCCTTTTTATGAGGAGCAGACAAAAATATGCGGCAAAAATCTGGACATTCTGCAAAAACCTGGACAGTTGAAGGGTATGCTACCTACGTCTTACATACAACACACACACACACACACACACACACACACACACACACACACGCACACAAAATACCCATCAACCTGCTCAGTGTAAAAAATATGGACAAATCATAATGGGAGGGCTAAAGGGCCAAAACTAAGGACATATTTTAAATATTGCTCTTATAAACTTAGAAAGTTGATAAAACAAATTTTGCATTAGTACAAATTTTCTGAAGCATATAAAGTCTAAAGCTCAAATGCCAGCCATTATTTTCTGACTTCTGTCCTCATTGATTTGTCAGGGATTTGCCATAAAACACCATTTTATGAAAAACAGACCAAATAACGCAAAAATCTGGAAAATCTGTACAGTTGACAGCGATGCTCTCAACATGCACCGCTTCTTATTCAAGCCTTAATTTAAAAAAAAAAAAAAAAAAAAAACCTTCAGAGTCCTTCAACATGATCGTCCGGATCAGCTCTGCAGTAATTTCTTAACCGCAGAAAGGGAAAGAGAGCATACCCATACAGCGACCAATATAAATTCACAACCTGTCTTACTTGGAGGGAACAGAACAGTTGTTTAAATTTCCCTCCTCCAAGTTCTAACTGCCAGCAGAAAACACAGGGTAAGTGAGCAGCTGCTCTGCATCAGCTGCAAATGCAGAAGTTGTCCTTTCTTCTTGTCTAAAAACTCGGGACAAGCAGCTGCTTAGCAGCAAATGTGGAAATTAAGCTGCTCAGCCATGAACAAAGAAGTCTCTTTCCTTTCTTCTTTTTTTTTCTGATAAAGTGTGAATGAGTGGCACAACTTTTCTTTTTTCATTTACAAGGTCGGCCAAGGACAATACGCAAAGTCCATGTGGGTGCAAGTGAGCTCATGGACCCCTGGAATTTATCGTACAGACTCCCAGCGTGGACTCCAGTTTTGGAAAAACTGATTTAGTTATTTGTTCCCAATACCCTGGTTCATTTATCAATCATTCCAGTAAATTCCAGCCCCGTATTGTCTATTTTCTTAACCTACCTGCAGTAATTCCTACTATCAAAATCTACTTTCTCCATTCCCAAATTGGCTTAGTTCTTAGAATATTATGTTCATAAAGTAGCAGAATCTGCATACAAACTTCTCAACCCCCCCCATTTCACCATTATCCTTTTCCACTTTGATTTATAACATTGTTTGTGTTGTGCATATGAGACTTAGCTCTAAACTATCCATTCAAGACAAGTAATTCTAAACCACCTTCTTCTATGGGGATGAGAAAAGTACAGTTGTGTACACTTACCATAAACGTAGATGTCCGAGTGTATTCACTGTTGCAGTCATCACATTTGGGTTATCTGCCTGCAGGTAGCCCTCAGTTGGCCTGAATACCAGAGTCTTGGGATTTCTGCATCGGATGCTGTCGCTTCTTCCATTATGTCAGGATGTCATGGGTATAAAACATGCAGCCAACATCATTACATCAGTTTTTCTTGCCCCAGATGTCAGGAGCCCCCACAATAGGAGGCAATTACATAGTGTGGAACACCCCCAGTAGAAAGTAAATATCAATGTTATAAGATATGGCCAAACAAAAACAAATAGGTAGAAGTATAGAGAAAAATCAGGGGCGGGAGGGAGGGTAACCAGGTCTACAACAGTGAATACACTTGAACATCTACATTTATAGTAAGTGTACATAACTGTACTATGTTCTTCGTGTTTCACTGTTGCAGTTATCACATTTGGGTTGATTCCCAAAGCTGAGGATGGAAGTGGCAGTCAAGAAGCATTAGGGCTGGCAAGCAGGACCTGTAAGACTGCTGTTGCAAATCCAGGTCTGGATTTAGAAAAGATAGGCAAGTGGTAATGCTTGGTGAAAGTGTGTACAGAGCTCCAAGTTGCATCTTCCAGGATGTCCCTTGCAGGGACTCCCCTGAGAAATGCTGAAGAGGTTGATGTAGCCCTAGTGGAATGTGTTCTGAATCCCTGTGGGGCAAGTTTCCCATGATGCTTGCAGCAGAAATGGATGCAGTGTGCTAGCCATTTATAAATGGTTTGCTATGAAATGGCCTTGTCTTCCGCCCTTGTAGCAAAACTGACTAGCAACTGGTCAGATTTTCTGAAAGGTTTAGTCCTGTCCAGATAGAACCCAAGCTGCCTGTGCACGTCCAGGGAGTGCAGGATCACTTCCCCTTTATTCTGAGGATTAGGGAAAAAGGTTGGCAAATGAATGGATTGGTTTAAAGCCACACTAGATACCACCTTTGGCATAAATGATGGGTTAGTCCTGAGGGAAACCTGTCCGCATGGAAGATAATGAAGGGTTCCACGGCCATAAGGGCCTACAATTCAGACATTCTTCTTGCTGAAGTGATGGCTAGAAGTGAAGCTGTTTTCCGAGAGGAATTTTAACTCTGCTGAAGCAGCAGGTTCAAAGGGTGGAAGCATGAGTTTTTCCAATACAAAGAAAAGGTCCCAGGTTGGAGTGGAAGATCTGCTGGGGGGGGGGGGGTGTCTTACATTTTTGGCTCCTCTCAGGAACTGTTTGACCAAAGGATGAGAGAAGAGGGGTGGCTCATTATTGTAATGAGCTGACATGGCGGAGGCATGAATCTTAACTGAAGACAAGGATAGGCCTTTGTGGAACATTTCTGTTAAGTAATCTAGTATATGAGATAAGCTGGCCACAGTCGTATACATTCCCTGAGACTGGCTCCAAGAACAGTATCTTTTCCACTTTTCTAAATACGACTTTCTAGTACTAGGCCTTTTTGCCTCCAGGATGACATCCAGCACCTGTTTACTGAGGGTTCAGGGGATGAACCAGGCTGCTAGGTTCAGGATTTGTAGCTGAGGATGCAAAATCTGGCCCTCCCACTGGGACAGCAGGGAGGGGAGTTTGGGGCAGGTGCCAAGGTGGCAGTACTGTCAGTCTGCGCAAAGGCGGGTACCAGTGCTGGCATGGCCAGTCTGGTGCAATCAGGATTATCCTTGGCTTGTCCTGTTTGATCTTTAGTAGAACCTTCGAGAGGAGGGGCAGAGGGGGAAAGGCATAGAGTGAGAGGTTTTCCCATGTAAAGGACAGAGCATCCACTTTCCATACTTGGCTGTGGGGAGTTCTGGTGCAATATTCGCTCAATTTAAAGTTCTGAGGGGAAGCAAAGAGGTCCACCTCTGGTGCCCCCCCACCTGTGGATCAGCAGCTTGAATGATTTGGGTTCCAGTTTCCACTCATGCGGGTCCATTAGATTCCTGCTTAAGTCGTCTGCCAGTGAATTTAGTTTGCCTGGCAGGAATTCAGCTTGCAGTGCACTTGATTGCTCGTGGCTGTGTTCCACAGAGCCATGGCTAACCTGCAGAGTGGGTAGGAATGGGTTCCCCCTTGCTTGTTTATGTACCACATAACTGTGGTGTTGTCTGTCTTTATCAATAGTTGCCCTGGAAGAATAAGGCGTTTGAAGGCTGTCAGAGCATTCTGTACAGCTAACATTTCTTTTTGATTGATATGCAGGTGCATTTGCTTTGGGCTCCATTTGCCCTGAATACCTTGTCCTGCCATGTGAGCCCCCCCATGCATAGTCTGCTGCGTCTATTGTTAGGGTTTGGGTGGCAGGGGGTAGAGTGAAAGGGAGTCCTTTACTGTGGTAGCAGGCCTCTGCCCACCAAAGGAACTCTCCCCTTAGGCAAGGAATGATAGGAATCATTGATTCCAGGTCCTGAGAATGTAAGCACCAAAGACTTTTTTTTTTTAAGTACCATTGAAGTTTCCTCATATGCAGTCTTGCATATGGAATTAGTAGAATGCAAGAGGCCATGAACTCTAGGGCTTGCAATATTTTTCTTGCAGATAGCTGGGTTTTGGTGGCCAGTAGACTGAAGTCGTTTGTCAAATACATTTGTTTTTCTGGAGTGAGGAATGCCATCTGGGAAGTTGTGATCAAGCTTGCTCCCAGGAATACAATCTGTTGGCTGGGTACCTGATGTGATCTCTTTTTGTCGATAGTGTACCCCAGTGAAGTTAGAAATCTCTTTACAAATGTCAGGTGCTGGAGTAGCAATTCCTGACTGTCTGCCTGAATCATGCAATCGTCCAAGTATGGGTAAATTTGAATTTTTCTCTGCCTGCAATATGCAATGGCTGGAGCTAGGCATTTTGTGAATACCCTGGGCACAGTAGATAAGCCAAAGGGAAGTGCAGAGAACTTTAAATGCATAGCGCCTGCTCTGAAAAGTAGGTATTTCCTGCAAGATTCTCTTATGGGGATGTGCAGATGAGTTTCTTTTAAGTCTAGGGTGGCTAGCCAGGAGTCCTTGGCTAGCATAGGAAGCAGATGTTGGAGAGTAAGCATCTTGAACCTTGGAACCACCAGGAAGGTGTTGAGAAAAGACAGATCCAGGATAGGGCGCCAAGAGTTTTCTTATCTGGGTACCAGAAACAGTCTGGAGTAAAAACCTTGTCCCCTATGCTCTGCTGGGACAGGTTAAATATCCTTGATACTGAAAAGAGAAAGTACTTGCTTTTGGGCCTCTGCCCACTGGTTTGGGCGGAGGTCTGGCCATCCGTTTGGGGTTAGCAGTGAGTGGAAGTAGAATCTGTATCCCTGGGATAAAAAGTTCAAGACCCGTCTGTCCTGGGAGATGTACTCCCAGTTTTTTGCATGTAGGACAAGTTTTCCTCCTAAGGGTGCAAGTACTTGGGCAAGGCTTGAAAGAGTTAAGGATAAATCATTGTGAAATTTTACCATAAGATGGTGGCTTACTACTCCTCCCTGTTTTAGAGGTGGGAGCACTCCATTGCTTAGATATGTGCATACCCTGAGACGGTAATCGTGGTCTGCTACCCTTGGGTTAGGACTGAAGGTCTGGGAGGGACTGGAAAGGACCAGATTTTGGAAGGCCAATGCCTACTAAATCTAGGTGGCTGTACCTGTAGGAAATACTTAACAGTTTGCATAGATTTAGCTTTTTCCTCCATCTTTTTGAGGACGACTTCTGCTTTATTGCCAAACAGGTGTTCTTGATTTAATGGTGCATCTAGTAATTTTGTTTTGACATAGTCTGGCAAGAAATGTTCCTTAATAATGCCTTCTAAGAACAGACCCAGTGACAGCAGCCCTGCAAGATGCTTCTAAGGCATCAAACCCACATTGCAAAGTATGTTTTCCAACTTGGTTAGCAGAATGCATTAACTTTTGTAAATCTTTACGTTCTGCACAATCAGGAATCAACATAATTTTCTGTTTAATTAGCACCATAATATGTTGCTGATACTTTAACACATGAAACTGGCAATTTAAAGCCCTGATGGCAAGAGTAGCAGAGGTATATATCTTCTTACCCCATCTGTCTAAAGCCCTAAAGTCCCTGCCCGAAGGGGTAGGGCTTTTGGCTGTTGTAGCCTAACACCTTTAGGTCCCTGGGAAATGGTCTCTGGATCCACAGTAGGATTCTTAAAGAGAAATTTGTGGGAGTCAGCTACTCTGTAGTACCGGTCAGGTTTCCTGGCACTGGAGTCAAAGTATCAGGGGTAAGGCTGGATTCCAAGAAGACATCATCTACAATTTCCAGAACAGGGGGTATAGCTAGAGGCCTGTGCTGAGGCGAATCTAAAAATTCTCTGAGTCTCTTTTTGGACTGTGTGTAGTCCTGGCATTCCTAGTGAAAATGCTCTCTTAAGGTATGCAAGGTTTCACCAAAAGAAAAGTCCTCTTGAGGGGAGACAGAGGGAATGGAATTCTCTGCATCTGAATCCTCATAGTTAGATACGGGAAATGTCCTGGTAATCAGAGTGATCACAGCCATCGGACTCACGGTCTGTATAATCAGAAAGAAAATCAATCCTTTGTCTTATAGAGGGGGAAGGCTGGCTTCCCCTAATTAAAGTTATAAGGTCTTCAGCCATTTTAAGCATTTGTTTCTGTGGTATGGGAGCTTGAGTATGCGCTTTGGTCGTCAGTTTTCTAGGCGTAGTGCAAACTCTGGGCCTGAGAAACTCAGTAGTTTTAGTCAAAAATGAAGATGTTGATTTAATACGAACATCGGAAGGTTGGAATACACCCTCAGAAACCGGTGACTGCACAGCGGCTTTGGACCCATCCAAGGTAGAGACATCTGCAGGTTCCATAATCAAAGAAGCAACTTGTGGGATACTGGACTCCAAAAGGCTCTCAGTAGAGGCCTGCAAATCTGTAGAAGCGGGTATCAGGAGCTGCAAAGGCGCCTCACTGAGTACCGGCCTATGCGGTCTATCCGTCTTTATCCTTACATTTTTTCGGAAGATCGGTAGTCTGATGGCTCATCGAAGCCATTTCAGAATACAGAGAATGAGAGCGAAAGAATTCAGCGACAAAATAGCCCGACGAATAGTTTGGACGTTGAAAAAGGCACAAAACCGACAGCGAGGAACGCCGTGGTCTGGACCTAAACAGGTGACTCAGTAAGAATGAAAATCTCTGTGAGGTATTTGCTTTCCACAGGCAAGACAATTAACTTTTTCTAATATCAATTGCGGCAAGAAAAAAAGGATCCCCAACGGGGTACTTATCTTTAAGAAGACTTCAGGTCTGAAACTCGAAAAACAAAAATTTCAGGAGGTGGCCGACTGACACTTGCAAACTGCTTGTGCTTTGGACACTGCACAGCAAGAAAAGCTGATGTAATGACGTCAGCTGCATGTTTTATACCCATGACGTCCTGACGTCATGGAAAAGCAACAGCATCCAAAGCAGAAATCCCAAGACTCTGGTATTCAGGCCGACTGAGGGCTAGCTGCAGGCAGATAACCCAAATGTGATGACTGCAACAGTGAAACAAGAACATCATCTTAACCCACTTAACCCTTGCCCTCTTCCCCTCCAAAAGAAATTCCTTCAACTCTTTATTTTTGTCCACAGCTTCTCCTATGGCTAATAAAAATACACCTGAATTGTAAATAAAACTAAAGAGACTAAAAATATTTTTATGCTTGAATATTACTACCCACATCCATAACCAGAGCTTCCATTTTCTCAGCTTTTGTATTATCTTCTTAGAATCGTTTTTAATCCATAAACCTAAATACTAATTCTTATTGTGTTCCCATAAATATCGGTATTGCTGAACCAATTCATCTGTGGGAACATGTATACTGCTACAGCCTTTGATTTATTATTTTATACCTTAAAAATACGTGAAACTGTTTCAAAATTTTCCAGACACCAAAATGCCCTTTTTTGGATTTATCAAGGACAAAATAATAACTAAAAATAAACTAACTTTTCTTTTTCACTGTACCAGTTGAATCTTTAAATGTGTGAGTCCCTTATTTTCTTTGCCAATAGCTCTAAGTATAATAATAAAAGGGAAAGGGGACATTCTAGCATGGTTCATCTGTTCAAACACATCTTGTTGCAGAGGAACCTCCTACTTTAATTTTTAACCATGACCCTTTATATAACCTCTTAATTAACCATATTATTCTATCAGGGAATGCAAATCCTACCATTGCCCTACGCATAAAATCCCAGCTGACTCTATCAAACACCATCTCTGCATCAAAACCCAACACTAGCAGTATTTTCTTACACTCTGCTTCCCTCTGTATCATCAGTGTTTTATTATTGCTGTCAAATGTTTGCCCCCTCCACAAAACCACAGTGATCCATATTCATCAATTTTGGCAACACCTTTGCCATTCTCTTAGCTAGTATAAACATAAATACTTTGTAATCACAGTTTTAAATTGAAATGAGTCTATATGAAGCTATGTGCGAAGGGTCTTTAGCCTCTTTGGGTAATACAGGTGCAACAGTTTTCCTCCAAGATGCTGGTGCTTTCCATCCTTTTAAAACACTAGTTAACAAATCATTCAAGATCTCCATCACATTTTTCCCTTCCAAACTTCTGCTCGAATACTCTGTTTCTGGAGATTTCTGTGTTGATTAATAATTACACATCATTTTATCTTCTATTAAATGTTGATCCTCATCTTTCTCTAACCTTGGCATAATTGTGTCTTCTGTAAATATTTCTATCTGTGCCTTTTCTTGGTTTCCACATTCCCCTAATTTATACAAATTTCCAAAATATCCCTACTATCTTTATAAGATCACAGGCTCCATCTGTTTGGCAACAACCCATTTTATTTACTGTTGCCCAAGTCACTGTACGAAAAGTTTTTGTGATCTAGAGTTATAAAAATAGCTGCATAATAGCAACCTTTCTAAACTCATGCATATTATTAATACGGGTCTATATCAGCATACTGAATGCTGAAAACGCCGAATACAATTTAATCAAACTGAAATGTTCGAAATCTCAAAAGAACGAACTGATGGAACATCGATTTCTTTCCCAGGGAAAAAAATCAGTGTTACGTGCAAAAAAAAATGTTTTTCAACACTTTAAACACTGTGGCCCCCACACCCCCCTACTTAAATATACCAACTCCGTGACCGCACCACAGTGGAGGAAATAGCAAACTCCAATGATGGCCCACCGATTTCTTTCCCTCGGAAAGAAATCGATGTTCCGTCAGTTCACTCTAATGAGATTTAGAACATTTCAATTCGATTAAATTAAAATCCACGTTTTCAACATTCAAAATGCTGACAGGAACCCATTAATACTCCCTTATTTTCCCTTTAGCACTCTGCAGTCGCTTTTTTTCTACTCTCAAATAATTTTCACTACCCATTCTTTAAATATTTCTTCTTTTAATGGGCATGAAAGAAGGAGCCAATACCTCATTTCTGCTTCATCACCCTGCATCTTTATCTTAGTTTGTTTATCAGTGCATGATCTAAAACAGTTACTGGTTGTGTGACAAAGATTTCAATGAAATACACAAGCTCTTGTGAACTATAATTTCTATCCAGTTTAGCCCAGTTAGTGTACCATGGGAAATAATATATAAATTCTAAAGTTCATACTACTAAATTCATATCTTCTACACCAAATATTCTCCGTCATGCCTCAGAAATCTACCCTCATTTGTTATATACTTTCCTTTCTATGTAGCTCTGATACAGGTTTGTGATTGCAAATCAAATTCCAGTCCCTGCCCATAAATAACATTCCCTGCTGAAAGTGGATTGTTTTTCACTAAATTTTCTTTAGCTCCTTATATAATACTGGTTTTTGGTGGAGTGTAAATACATGCCATTGTAATCCTCCTTCCTTGCCAGCAGACCCTTACTACCACAAATCTACCATTATTGTCTTTTTTCCTCTTCTAGCTCTGTTGGAGCTCCTCTAGCAATCAGTATTAATATTCCACTTTAACTTTGTCCCTGATAGTCTGTTGAATGCCAGTCCTAAAATCCTTTCATTGTCAAACGTACATATGTGCACCTTACACTTCTTAATGTAATTCAGTAATCTGTATGATCATTTACATTCCATGATAATATGAGGACAGAGTAGCCATTATGATAGAAAGTGTACCAGTTGTTGCAACATTAAATCAACGAACTATCAACTGCAGCTTTATTTCCTCATAGTGCTTTTTACTGAGTTTGGTCATTTTGGGCACTAGTTTCCATTTTTCTTGGTCATTATGATAGAAAGCAAGTACTCCAACTTATATATGACAGTTTTTCTGAATGCCTTTTTCCATCTTTTGGTTTTCACATGCACACTAATATTTGGGCATGCTGAAATATCATGCAGTTGCATCTTCTCATCTGCATCTGAACCTATGCAGCATTTGCAAGACATTTTGCTTCAATTAAAACACTCAAACCTAAATAAATTTTCAGAACTCTTGTTCCTTTTTAACTTAGAACAAACCCATAAAACTATGTACATTTTCAACAAAGTTTACCCCAGAAAAGAATCTTCCAATATTGCTGATGGTCTTCCTAAAAGTAATTTTGAGGTAGAAAAATAAAGGACTGTGATGTCATATCTACTTGGACAGGAAAACTATACTGAGTAGTTGGGGTGCACATTGGCTGAAATGTAGGATGAAATGTGGGAAAAATGTTCCTTGCCAGACAGAGACAAAGGGTTCATTTTATGCTTTGTTTTCTTGTTCTGAGCTTCACATGTACAAGGTGAAGGTCCACATGATGTGCATAAGAACTAAAGATGTTCAGTTGGCATGCAAGGCAACTAATGCAGGTCACAACTGCTGCCCCTAAGTGGCATTCTATAGCTCATGCATGAAATTCTTGTAATCAGTGAAGATGTGGACAGCAAAAGAGAACTAGCTTGACTGGATTATGGTGGCTTCCTCTGCTGTAATTTTGGCAGCAGCTCCTTCTACTATTAAACAACATGGCTTTGTTACCTTTTCACCATCAATATTATTTATGGTGTGTAAGATGTATCCGCCAGTAAAGGTGACTGCTTCATTTTGTATATCTGAGTCACCAGCACTGGTGCAAATTCCTTTGGTACCTATGTCACAGGCCTCCTCTATACTCTCCTCCTTAAAACCTGCAGCTTTCCTTATCAGAATCCAAAGGGATTGACTCTCTCCTTTTGCAAGCACTTTCAGCCTTTTTTTTCTGAAGTACCTTTTCCATTTTGTCTAATTTTTGTCTCTTCTCAGAGAAGAGTATTATTTTGCCCTGTTTGTTTTTTCTCTAAAGATTTAAGTTTCATTTAAGTAAAACTTGAGAGTTTTTAAATGTCGTAGACAAGTAGCATGATTGACTCAGACCATTTTCACAATCTTCCATATAAAAGTCTTGCATTAAGCACAGTAAGTATAGGGTGTAGCAAAAGTCTCATGCTATTTCTCATTCACCCTTGCTCGTGGGTTTTGCAGAAGCAGGCATAACCTTTGTTCCTTTAATGACCTTTTGAGTATATCTTTAAAAAGTATCAGCAGAATTTTAAAATACACTGTAAAAATATTTAACAGGGATAAGAAAAAATGCAGTCCTCATAACAGTGAACCTGAGAGAGCAACGAATGCTGAATATGTATCAGCTTCAAGACTGCAGTATCCTGAGAGAATTCACCTAACATACAGCAATCTTGGAATTGTATATCAGTTGACAGCGGTACAGGGGTTGAAGCCCCACTACAGAAATGCTTTACACAGGTTTAACTGTGAGTTTAACAAACTCTGTTCTTAATGCAGTTGCAATTTCATGATCAAAGTTTTGACAGTCAAAATTCAGATCACCACAACAGTCATCACTAACGATGACAGTGCAAGTCACCACACAGCTAAAGTTTTGTTCTGGTACAATTCAGTAACAGTCAATACTTACAATGGCGCGGGAAAAAAAAAAACAGAACAATGCGGCGTGTGTGAATATTATAAATTATATTAGTGCATGCATTTGTTGTTTGCTGTAATTTTGGTTTTATTCATCTCTGCTGTAGTTTATTGAATTATGCTACAGTCAATCTTCAATTGATAAAATGTAACATAATTCAGGAATTTTCCCTTTTGTTTACAGTGGTGCAACCCTGGAATTAGTATATGTAATTTCTGTGGGTGTGGGAGGGGTGGTAATCACAAGCTGGAGGAGTGTTTTTGTCTTACTTTTGGTAATCGCAAATGTAACATATTAGTTTGCATTCGCAATTACTTTTTTCAATAATTTAGGTGTCGATTAATGGTAATCGCCAATGAGTTTGCCTGATGTTTTGCATTTCAAACAAACTCACAGGTGATTATACACATACATGTGTGTGTGTGTGTGTGTGTGTGTGTGTGTGTGTGTGTTTGTGTGTATAGAGATATATATATATATATATATATATATATATATATACATATACACACACACAAACGCATTTATGTTCTTAAGGGGCCCAACAAATAATCCAAAAGATATATATATACATATATATATACATACATACATACATACATATATATATATATATATATATATATATACATATAGATACACACACACACACATATATATATATATATATATATATATACATATATATGTGTGTGTGTGTGTGTGTGTGTGTATGGATATATATATGGGTTCCCTTTGGAATCTCGAAATACTGAAATGTCGAATTTCAGTATTTTGAGACCAAATTGTCGAATTTGCAGTTGCACGAAACTGCAGAATATCAAACCCGGAAATGTCGAACCTGAGGTACTGATGGCGCATTAGGTAAGTGTTATGTTTTTTAAGGGTTTTGGGGAGGGTTTGTGTGTATGCGAGTGTGTTAGGGAGTGTTAGGTATGGGTTACGGTAGGTAGTTAAGTGCGAGTGTGTCGGTGTTCAAATTGGTGGTGTTTGTATGTATATGATGTGTGTTTGTTCACCGGTTCAATTCTCGGCTGGAGTGCTTTGTGTGTGCAGTCTGTAGGTCTTTCCTGGGTTCATGCGAGTTTCCTCTAGGCACTCTGGTTTCTTCCCACATTCCAAAGACATGTATCTGGCGCGTTTCTCCCTGGGTGTCCGCTGAAAATGGGGTCTGTTCCACTCGGACTTTTCCAGTAAACAAATCTTAAATAAATACAAAATAAATAAAAAGTAAAGTCGTTTCATGGCTTTATGCAACTTCCTTAGTGCAATGATAGAAGTGACACCATTCGTTTATTAATATTTAACCCTGTCATGTGACCCTTAATCTATTCCCAGACATTTATACACTTCTTGTTCATGTCCCATTATATCACATTTCTGTCCCAGGCTGATACTTTATTGGTGTTGCAATGGGATGCCAAGAGGAAGAGGCAATGTTAAAGGAAACTTGTAGTTAGGTGGAGCAAAGTATTCAGTATGATGGCAGTGGAAGGAAGAAGGCTCCTTAAAAAGTAAAATGGGTAAAACCAGGAAAGAGGAGGAAGCAGCAATGCAGAAGTAACAGGAAGGAGTGGTTTATAAAACAAGGAGAAAATAATGGGGGGAAACAAGAAGGAAAAGAGTGCTGGTGCCAGAGCTGCTGGTCTATGCCCACTGTAAGATTATGTTATATTCAGTACTAGGTGGGGGAGGGAAGTTCAGCTTGGGGAAGAGACTGCAACAGGTTTCACAAAGACGAATAAGCCAGAAAAAGGTGCAACAAACCTCAGGGGACAATGTATAAAAAGGCAAAATATATCGCTGCTGATACAGTCGAGATAGCACAACAAAAAACAATGAAATTATAAAGACATGTAGGAAGTATGTAGAAAGCACAGCAGCCTTCTCTAAAATGTTGCCAATGACATGCAACAGCAGCAAGGAAAGAGAAAATTGCACATTTAACTGAGTGGTTGTATCAGTGGTGCTATTAACACAGTTAATGAATAGCAAATGAATGCAGAACTACAGAGGATAGAAGGGACCAAAAAGAAGAAGCTGCATTTCTTCAAGGCTAAACGCAAAGGAGGTTCTTAAACTTGAATCATATGAATATAAGAAAGAAACTTCTCCCAGCTAACTGAAGACATCACCAGACTGCACAAAAATAACAACTGGGGCTCCACAATAGACTGGATATTAGTGTCCCATCCTAACAATATCATCACTGCAGGCATACTACCTAATAACATTAGTGACCACCACCTAGCATATATCCTACACAAAACTACCCCAAACCCAGGCCAACACCAATACAAATCAACCAGAAATTTGACTAAGTTCCAACCATCCATATTTAATGAAACCTTAGCTAAAGTAAATTGGGAACCCTCAAATCCCTACCACTTAATGAGGCTGTCGAATTCTTTAACTCAGCATTCCTAGACATCCTAAATAGGCAAGCACCCACCCACCAAAAACGAATAAAACATAACCATGCAAGCTGGCTCTCAAAATCCACCAAAGATGTCATGTCCACAAGGGATAAAATCTGGAAATCATGGCAGAAAAACAAAGACTCCTCAACTCTACTACAATACAAGCAACTCCGTAACCAGGCAAAATGTCTAATAAACAGTGATAAAAAAGCCCACTACTTCCACCTACAAAGCCAATATAAAAATAATCCCAAAAATTCTGGTCCTCCATCAACCAAGTATTACACCCAGGTTATCAAAGCAACCCATCTCCTGACCCACGCAAAACCCCTACAGAACTTTCCACCCTCTTTAATTACTACTTCATTGACACCACAGCTAACCTAACCACCACCACCCACAGTTACCACCACCAAGACAGCCGATAACCAAATCATCCCAGAAAATAATCCTACCCTCATCTCCAACCTAAATTTCTCCCCATACCCACCACCACAATAAAAAAAAAAACTTTACTTAAGCTAAACCCTGTACTCAAGCCCCTAACAATCTACCCCTACACTTCCTGCAGCTAGCTGCAAACTCTACAGCTCATCCCCTCAGCATACTCATTAACAGATCAATTAAAGAATCACTTATCTCAGACATCTGGAAAAAAGCATTAATTCCCCCCTTACACAAAGGCGGCACCAACACAGACACCACAAACTTTTGACCCATAGCAATTCTCTCACCCCTCTCTAAAATACTGAAAAAATACATCCATTTCCAGTTCCTCAATCACCTGCTTAAAAACCACATTCTATCACCCACTCAGTACGATTTCAGACCAGAACACAGCACCACTACCACACTCCTCACCTTCCTTGATACAGTTAACCGGGCACAGGATTCTGGTAAAATAATTGCTTCTCTTTTCCTCGACCTCTCAAAGGCTTTTGATACCATTTCCCATACTATCTTCCTCTCTAAACTATCCACCCTCCACATTTCCCTACCTACCCTACAATGGTTCAATAGCTCTCTCCAATACTTAGCAATCCACCAAATGGCAACAATCCTACTCTCCCTTCCTCAATACTTCCACAGGGGTACTCCAAGGCTCCATACTTGGTCGTCTCTTATTTAGCATCTTTATTAACAACTTTCACTCCACTTTGCCATAATGCTCAGCAATCCAGTATGCACTGAAAATTCCAGCTCTGAACTCCAGCAAATCACCCAGAATGATCTTACCTCTACTGAATCTGGGATGCTTAACAATCATCTTGCCCTAAATCCAAAAAACGAAACTAGTAATTTTTACCCCTAAGAAAACCACTCCCCTAGATAAAAACTTTTTACTATACAAGCCCAAGACAATACCACCAAAGAAGTTGTCCCACACACTAAATTACTAGGCATTATTATAGATGAAAACCATAACTTTGACCTACACATAAACAATAACAACAAAAAAAAAAAAAACACATCAAAAGCTCTGTATGCTCTACAGGCACCAAAATTTTCTTAGCCTCTCTACTAGACAAACCCTTGCAACTACCTTTTTATTACCCTCTCTCCTTTATGATGTCCCTCTCCTTACTAATATCCAAAATTCTACAAAATCCAAACTTGATAAGTTACAACAGAATAGCCAAATTTGCCAGCAAGGCCAAATTCTCATCCCACCACTTAACTCACTGAAACAATTAGGCTGGCTGGAACTCCCCCACATCTCTCATTCACCCAACAGCGCACAGAATAATCTACAAACCCACAGACTGTCCTGCTCTCTTACCTCTACTTGCCAAATATCAACCCAGCAGGCAACTAAGATCTGAAAATCATCTACTTCTAAAAGTAGAAAAGCCCACCTTACCTGCTAGCCAACTCCTCTACTCCTTCACCATCACCAAACTATGGAACTCACTTCCACCTTCTATAAGAAACACAGGCAGCACCACCACCTTCAAACAAATACTGAAAAATCATCTCAACTCTGCCTGGCTATATACCTGCTCTATAACCTAACATCTTCTTTCTCCTTATATGATAACTAAACTCATATGCTTTTTGCTACTAGTGACTGATGATACTTTCTCCATATTTATTACTTTTTTTCATCACTTGTTGATACTGGTACAATAATGCTGATTAATATATCTCTGTTTATACCTCTAATTGAATTAATCTGGTAACCAACTAAATTCCTACTTTTATGTATATATTCTGTATGTATTACTGTAATCACTACGTGTAACACTATTTCTACTTATGTACCAAATAATGTTTACATTTTTTCTGTATCTATGTTCTTGTCGGAACTTTTCTCCCCGGACTCCATTGAAAATGGGCTCCTTTAGGCCCAGTGGACTTTCCCAGTAAACAAATGCAACAAAATAAATAACATACTGATACAGTTGGTTTAGACTTTGATTTCTATTTTCTAGTAACTGATTTTTTGACAGCCACCATAATTATACTCAGCAAGGCTTTACTATCTCTAGGCAATTCTGATTCTGTACCATAGCCCAGAAAAATAATTTCCCTTGTTACACCAATTTGCACACCCAGCATCTCTAATAGAGTGGTTGGCAGGGAATTTTCAAAGTCTACCAACTCACTACACTCCCAGAAAATGTGTTACCAATTATCACTTTCTTCCCCATCACACCTCCAACATTTGCTGTCTACATGAGGAAAAATTCTCTGGAGTCTGCATGGGGTATAAAATATCTATGTAAACATTTCTAAGCAAACATCCTAACTCTTCTAGATTGTGTTGCAAATTTGGGAGACAAACATATATCCCCCATTGTTTCTTTGTGATATTCTTACCCAGTCTCTATTCCCAATCTTTTCTAACCTAATCTGATTGATTCTTACAGTTATCATGCAATATTTTATATATCCTACTAATGATTCCCTTTTCAATAGCAGCTTCTGTTCTAGATTCTACTAAAAACTCTACCGGTGCTCTTCTTTCATTTAGGGTTTTCCTTTTTCTTTGCCTATATTCTGATCTCTAAGCTGCAGTCCAAATAAATTCTTGGCATCTTCCCATTATGTTATCTTTCCCTCTCTAGTTATTTGCTGCCAATACCCTGGTTCCTTTGCCAGTTTTCTCCAATAAATTTCAGCCCCCCTCTTGCCTATTGTCTGCATTCCTAATTGCAGTCCTTCCTATCGGCAGAATCTTCTTTCTCTATTCCCATGTTAGTTTAGTTCTTAGAATACTTTCTGCTACTTTATGAATATAATATTCTGCATGATTATTGTTATTCTCATTAATTGTCTGCATCTAAAATCCCAGGCTCTCCTTGTTTCTTGACCCCCCCCCCCAGTTTCATCATCATACCTTTTGAATTACAGGTTTTTGCTTGTGCTACATATAGGAGCCTTAATTGCGTAGCTCTGAAATACCCCTTCAAATTGGGTAATACTACTCCGCCCTGTTCTACTGGAAGAATCAGCTTACCCCACTTGATTCTTGCCATCTTCCCCTCCCAGATAAAATCCTTCAACTCTTTATTAATTGTTGTCCACAGTATCTCCTCTGATTGATAAAAATATGCCCTGTGTATAAGACTAAAGGGACTAAAAACAGTTGAACTGCTTATATCTTATTATCCATATTCATATAACAGAGCTTCCAATTTTTCAGTTTTTGTATTATATTTTGTTTAGTCTCCTATATCCTCAGCTGCCACACCGGAATCATTTTTACTCCATATTCCTAAATACTTCATTTTTGTCCCCATAAATATGGATATTGCTGAACCAGTTTGTGCATGGGTACATAACTTATTACTATTGCCTTTGTTTTAACTTCATCAATTTTGCATACCAAGAAGATATGAAACTGTCTCAAAAATGTTCCAGAACACTGTAATGTCCTTTCCTGGTTTTATCCGGTATAAAATAATATCATCTGCAAACTGAGCCAGCTTTTCTTGATAACCATACCAATTATATCCTTGAATGTCTGAGTCCCTTATTTTCTTTGTCAGTGGTTCTAAATATAATGCAAATAACAAAGAGGAAAGAGGACACCTGTGCCTGGTTACTCTGCTCAAGCAAAAATTATAGGAGAGGTACCCATCCACTTCAATTTTTGCCTCTGATCCCTACTATATCCTCTTAATCAACCTTATCATTTTATCAGGGAATACAAATGCTTCCAATGCCTTCCTCATAAAATTCTCAGCTTACTCTATCAAATGCTTTCTCTGCATCAAGACCCACCAATAACAGTGATGTTTTCTTACATTCTGATTCCCTCTGGATCATCAATGTTCTGTTAATGTTGTAAAATGTTTACCTCCCCTCTACAAAGCCATATTTATCCATCTCTATCACTTCTGGCATCACTTTTGCCATTCTTTTAGCCATTATACACATAAGCACTTTATAATCATTGCTTAGTATTGAAAGGGTCCTGTATGAAGCTGGATCGGATGGATCTTAACCCTCTTTAGGTATTACAGCTACCATCACTTTCCTCCAGGAGTTTGGTACTTCTCCTCCTCTTAAAATACTGTTAAACAGAACCTTCCACATCTTTATCATTTTCCCCTCCTAGTTTCCAAGCTTCCACAGAAATACCATCTATTCTTGGGGACTTACCTTTAGATTGGTTACACATCACCATTTTTATCTCATCTCCTCCTGTCCTGTTACTGAGCCTCATCTGCCTCTCACCTTGGCGTATTTAGTATTCCATAAACATTTCCATTTGTAACTTTCCATGATTTCCATATTTCTCTGTTTTATACAGACTTTAATAGAATTTCCAAAATATTTCTAATACTTCTACAGGATCTCTTGTTATATTCCTTGTTATAGCCTTCCCAAGCTTGGTAACAGCCCTTTCTACTTTTGGTTGCTTGAGTAGTTGCGCTAAAATTTTTGTGCACTAGAGTTATTATTAAAAATATTTGCTTAACAGCAGTCTTTCTAAATGTATGCATATTATCAAGTTAATCCATTGTTTTCTGTTTAGCATTCTGCAATTGCTCCTCTTCTTGTTCTGTGAGATTTCCCCTATTCTGCAATGCTTTAACATTTATCAGTCCCTCTACATAATTCTTAATCATATCGCCCTTTCTTTTATTTCCACCCTATTTCTAAACTCCACTTTAATTTTATCCCATTCCATAGCTATATTATCAGAAGAAATTAATTTTATCCCATTCTCTAGCTATATTATCAGAAGAAATTTCTATCTTCTCTACCCATTCCTTAAATTCCCCTCTTTTCAACAGATAGGTGAAAAAGCACCAGTGTCTCATTTTTATTTCGTTACCCTGTGTTTTTATTTTAGTTATTATTGGTGCATAATATGAAATAGTTATTGGGTACATATCAAGGCCTTCATTTAAATGCATTTATTTATTTGTTTCAGTCTGTTTTACCAGGATGGTCCATTGGGCCACAAGGAGCCCGTTTTCAGTGGAGTCCTGGGGAGAAAAGCTCCAGAGAAGTACAAAATAAAAGTGTGAATAGTCACATAGTAAAATACAAGTGAGAATAATCACAAATACAGTACAAGTAAAGTAACAAGTTGTAATACAAATTAAGTTATAATTCAAGTAAAATATGGTTATTCCAACAGATATAGTTAGGAGTTCTAAGACAGTAGGAGGCTGATAGTAGATACATTAGTTTGTTGAGAGCAACTATGCTTGAGAAAGCTATGTAGGGTAGGAGCAGAGCATTCCCATTGTGAGTTTAGGTGAGAGTAGAGTGGAGTTTTAAAAGCAGAGAGAGTATTGGTGGTACGGATGTGTGGTGGGAGAGAGTTCCAATGGTGTGCTACAGAGAAGGACAGAAGATATTTGCCTGGTGGGTGGACAGGTTTGTGTAGCTTAATTAGATTTTGGAAGTCAGATCTTAGATTTGCATTTAGTAGATGCATTTGGAAGATAGAACTAAAGGGTGGGCAGAGAGAGAGACAAAAAATGAGTTTATGAGCTTGGATAAGTTGTATATAGGTGAGGTAGTTGGGTAGCTCAAGCCAATTCAATTGATGTAGGGATATACAGTGATGGGTAGAGGATCTGTGACCAGCAGCAAATTTAGAAATTTTGTTGAAGCAGGAGGAGAGTTTTGACTTGAGGGAGGATAGTAGATTAGGAAGGATGGAGGCACCTCACTACAATTCCAGTCTCACATAGACCTACCACGACAGCAAACCAAACACAATCACACAAAAACATACTCGGAGGCTCTAAATAAAGATCTGCCTAAGCAGCAGAGACCTCCAAAGCAGACACCCAAGCAACCGCTACCCCAAAACAAAACACGTGCAACACATATCTCACAAAGCCAGTGTGCCGAACAGTCACAGCCCTTAAGACTAAACAACACACCTGATACACTTGTAATAGGTGACTCTATCGTCAGGCACACTGACGTCCCGCTCACCAGGCTGAACAAGGAGAGGGTCACAGTGAGCAGCCTGTCGGGCGCTAGGATCCGCCACATAACACAAGCACTCAGGTCACTCCAAGGCAAGTACAAATATGACTCAGTCATTGTCCATGCTGGTGTGAATGACCTGAGACGTACCTCCCTGGACTACATGAAGAGAGACATAAAGGAGCTCTCTGAGCATGTAGCCCAGGCCGGTATGACCCTGACCTTGAGTAGCATTTTACCCTCACCAAGAATGATGCCACAATATGAAGACAAGATGATCAATTTCAACAATTGGCTTAAGTACTGGTGTCATTCAAAGGGGATCCAATGCCTGTCAGCTTAGGATGATATGCTCGACAAGCCACAATGCTTCGCTAGGGACGGCTTGCACCTGTCACCCCCGGGCTTTCGGATATTGGCAAAGGCTCTTGCTACCCCCATAGTGCCTTTTTTAGGCAAGGCTCAAAAGACAAACCCACCTCCATAGGTATCACAAGGGATAAGAAACTAAGAGTAATGCTACTCAACGCCAGAAGTCTAAACCTCAAGATGCACGCACTCGAAACTCTCCTTAGCATGGAGAACATCGATATCTGTGCAGTAACAGAAACCTGGTTCAGGGCTCTCGAGAGCACCCCAGCACTACCAGGTTATACCTCATACCATGCTTTTCGGCCCCAAAACTTGGACCAAACCACAAAAGGAGGGGGAGTATCGATATTCATCAAAGATACCCACACCTCCAGGTAGGTGGCAAAGCACGAAGCATCAGAGACTATCCATGTGCAACTAACATTGGGTAAAATTGCCTTCCAGTTTATAGCCTGCTACAGACCACCCTCCCAAACCCAGGAACCTCACTCGGCCTTTCTGAGAACACTGGACAATATGAAGGTCTCTCCAAACACCATTATATTGGGCGACTTCAACTACCCAAACATAGACTGGGAGCATTACTCTAGCCCAAAGGTTCCTAGAATTTATAAACTCAAATGCTATGGAACAACTTGTTACCACTCCCACAAGAGGGGAAAACATACTGGACCTGATCATCACCAACATGGGGACTCTATGCTCCAGACCAGAAGTGTATCCCTCACTGGTAAGATCAGACCATAAACTAATCTCACTGGATATTCACATCCCGACCCCACCCCCTGCCCAGAAAACCACAGTGAAAAACTTCTCTAAAGCAAATTTCACACTCCTCAAAACCGAGGTGGATTCCTTCAAAGCCCCCGGGCCTGTGGAAAATATGGCCCAGACCGCAGATTCCTTTATAAACGCATTCTATGAACACTTTCAGGAATGCATGGATCATGCGATCCCAAATAAAACCAAGACCCAATCCTCCAAAGGCAGACGTCCTGTCTGGTGGACCCCAGCCATAAACAAGCTATACAATAGAAGGAGGAAGCTACTAAATGATAGAGCAAAATCCCAAAAAGGGAAGGCATCACTGATCAGTATTAGCAAAAATCTACGGGCACTCATAAAATTGTTTAAGGCCAGCTTCGAGAGAAAAATTGCACAGGACACCAAGGATAATCACAAGGCTTTCTTTAATTATGTTAGGAACCTGGGTGGTAATTCCCAGATATGCTCAGAATTAGTCCAAAATGACAAAAAATACACTGAACCCACAGACATTGCCAACATCCTAGCTGACAGGTTCAGCGCAAAATCCCCCCTCCCCTCCCCACCAAAAGGGCAAATATCTATCCCAGCAGAGTGCTGCCTCCCTGACATCTCAGATGCTAAGGTAAGAGCCGCCCTCTCCAAAGCAAAAAAACACAGCATCAATGGGACCAGACGGTGTCCCGAGCTGCGTCCTACATGAACTCCAAGAAGAGCTAAACCCAAACATAAAACTACTGTTCAATCTCAGCCTTACTACAGGATATGTGCCCAAAGAGTGGCGTACAGCAACAGTGGTCCCTCTCCATAAAGGTGGTGCCTCAACGGATCCTGGAAACTATTGCCGCATAAGCCTGACTAGCTTGGTCTGCAAAGCTATGGAAAGGATCATCATGGACCTCATAAATAAAGATATTGGGGACCTACAGACACTGGATCCTACCCAGTTCGGCTTTGTTAAGGGCAGATCCTGCCTCTTAAACCTGGTTGATTTCTTTGAAACAGTCACCAAGGCCATTGACGAGGGGAAGGTGGTCCACACAGCCTACCTGGACCTCACAAAAGCCTTCGATACAATACCCCACTCAGGCATTATAGATAAGCTCACCAGCTTAAATATAAACCCCTATGTCACTACATGGATTGCAAACTGGCTCAAGGACAGAACCCACATGGTTAGAATTGCTGGAGCCATGTCAGACTCCAAACCAGTTACAAGTGGTGTCCCACAAGGCTCAGTCCTGGGACCTCTCTTGTTCGGTATATATTTCTCGGAGGTACAGGCCAACATGGAAGGACTGTGGCTGACCAAGTTCGCAGATGACTGCAAACTGGGCGCCATAATCGACTCTCCAGTCGACACAAGCATCCTCCAAAAGGGCCTCATAGAAACAGACAACTGGTGCCAGAGCCATGGCCTCAAGCTAAATGCCAAAAAGTGTATAGTCATCCCCTTTGGCAAAAACAAAGTGCCCACAAATTACCACATAGGTGGTAATCCATTAAGTACAGAAGAAGTAATTAGGGACCTGGGGACCCAAGTTGATAGCAATCTCTCATTTGACAACCACGTGGCCAAAGTGGTTAGAAAAACATTTTATATAGCCCACCTAATCATGAAGGGATTCACATCTAGATCAGGGGAGGTCATCGTGCCTCTTTACTCATCCCTCATCAGGCCCATAATTGAGTACAATGCCCCTTTTGGGATGTACCTTACCAGACACCTGCAGCAACTGGAAAGACCCCAAAAGTACCTCACCAAGAGGATCAAAGGGCTCAAACAGATGCCATATGCTGCCCGGTTAAAGAAACTCCAGCTCTACTCAGTGGCATACCGCCTGTTCAGAGGCGATCTGTGCCTGACGTATAAAGCCATGTCCAACCCGGAATTAATTGACATGCTGCACCTCAGAAAATCCAAATCCCATCGAGCTACACGCTCGAGAGACTTGAACCTCAGCACTGAAATAAATAGGACATGCTGGAGGGACAGACTCATAACCCAGAGGCTCCCTTCACTCTGGAATAAAATCCCAGTCCAGGTTAGGCAGAGTCCCTCACTGACTCTCTTCAAGAGGAATCTTGATGAGTGGATGGGAGATCGTAGGTTTACCCCGGGTATCACTTCTGTGTCACTGTTAGACAGAGGCACAGTATACTAACCTCGAAAAAGGGCATAGCAAAATAAATTTAAAATGGGTGGCGAAAGCCAAACACATTCTGGCTAGGCTTATAAATGCCCTAGGGCAGATAGCCTAGTATGAACCTATGAACCATATAGGAGGGAAGGGATAAGGTAAGTAGCAGCAAGAGTTATCCTGGTGGAAGAAGACATGAAGCGGTAGTGGCGATAGAGCACACCAAGTTTCTTGTCTGTCTTTTTGAGGTTTACTTGAAGGTGGGTCTCAAACTTTAGTTGGTCATCAATGAGTACTCCTAATAGTTTTACAGTGGAGACTCTTTCGAGAGGTGTTGTTTTGGTGATAGAGAATAAATTATTGTCTGGGATAGTGGTTTTCGATGGGGTGAATATCCTTAGTTTTGTCTTAGATGCATTCAGTGCCAGGTGGTTTGCTAGCATCCACTGTTCAGTTGAAGAGAAGGCAACCTGAGTTAATTTTGCTAATGAGGAAGTGGAAGTGGCAGAGCAGATTATTGTAGAGTTGTGCAAATATTGGAGTTTAGCATTAGGGATGGCAAGATAGAAGTCATTAATGAAAATATTGAATAGGAGGGGACCCAGAATAGAACCTTGGGGCACGCCTGTGGAAGTGATTTGAAAAGGTGAACTAGCTTTTTTCCACTTGACTGCTTGTTGCCTGTCAGATAGGTAACTGGTGAACCTGTTGATAGCAGAGTGGGATAGGTTTAG
Source organism: Protopterus annectens (assembly GCF_019279795.1). Classification (NCBI taxonomy): domain Eukaryota; kingdom Metazoa; phylum Chordata; order Ceratodontiformes; family Protopteridae; genus Protopterus; species Protopterus annectens. Next base: position 416,951,450 of record NC_056746.1, read on the forward strand.
TTTGGAGAGTTTAGTCAGGAGAAGGCTGTGAGAGATGGTGTCAAAAGCCTTAGAAAGGTCTAAGAGCAGGGTGGACACAATGTGACCAGAGTCTCGGGACTTGTTAACATTTTCTAGGAAGGAGAGGAGAGTGGTGGTGGTGCGATGTCCAGGTCGAAAACCATGTTGGTTTGGAGTAAGACGGTTATTACTTAGGAGATAGGGTAGAAGTTGTAGGTGGATGCACTTTTCAAGTAGTTTAGAAATAGGGGATAGGATAGCGATAGGACGGAAGTTGGAGATATTATGGTTGTTGCCTCCTTTATGAAGTGGGATAATATAGGCCTTTTTCCAGAGCTGGGTGACCTGACATTTTGAAATTGATGTATTTATTAGTATGCAGATAGGGAGGGCAATGGCTTCAGCTGCTATTTTTAGGAAGTAGGAGGGTATGTCATCAGGGGTATTGGAACATGGTTTCAGTTTTAGAAGTAGTTTTTTTATAGTAGAGACAGGGATGGGGTGCATGGAAAATTGAGGAGGTTGGGAGCTGGAGTTAACAGAGGAGGAAGGGTTGTGTCGAGGTTGGTGTGGGAAAGCAGAGTTATTAGAGAAGGATGATGTGAGTTTGGCTATTGAGTCTATAAAGGAGTTGAACTGGGAAGCTAGCTAGTTCTAAGTGGGAGTCATTTGGGTCAGGGCAGGGGTTGTCTTTTGTACCTGGGTTGAGAAGGGAGGAGATTCCGTCCCAGAATTTTTTAGGGTTAGAGGTATGGTTGGTTTGGAGTATGGAGATATAGGTTCTGCGATCTGAGATAATAAGCTTTTTTGACTTTATTGCGGAGTGTTTTGTATTCATTTAGGGTAGTTGTGGATTTAGTTTTGTGGTAGTGTTTCCAAGCTCTGTCACGGAGTCGCATGAAGAGTAAGGTATTCTTAGTTAGCCATGGGACAGGGTTACTTTTTGTGCGTTTTGTTTTCCAGGGAGGAAAGGAGTCAAGCAGATTTAAGAAAGTTGTATTAAAGCAGCTAACAGCATTGTCTAGGGGCAATGTTTTCAGTTGGTTCCAGTTAGTGCTTTTGAGAATACAGTGGGGTTAAATTTCTTTAAGCACCAAGTAGAGGTATAGGTGTGTGTTAGCTGCAGAGTGGAGGGAGTACGGTGGTTAAAAGTGGGAAGGTAGTCACCTAGTGGGATGGGAAGGATACCACTATTACTTGTGTTGTGGGTATGTGAGACTAGAATCCAGTCTACGGTGCTTCCAGAGAGGAAGTCTTTTGAAGGTCTGGTTGTTGAGGAAATTAGTTGAGTGAAGTTGAAAAGATTTATATTTAGAGAGTTGGATGGTGATTGAACTGTGGCCCAGTTAATGTTGACATCACTCATGATTACAGTTTCATTTGTAATGTTGGTAGAAAACCAGGAGACAATGTCTTCTAGGACTGGGACATTGTCTCCTGAGGGATACAAAGCGTAACAATGCAGATAGATTTATGTTTACTAATCTAGAGAAGGACTGGGATTAATTCAGCGTTGCCAAATTTGGGAATAGGTTTGGTGTAGGGGTTAACTAGGAAAGATGAGGTGTAGAGGAGAGCAACACCTCCACCTTTTTTGTGTGGTCTGTCTTTTCTAAGAAAGCAGTAATTGGGTGGTATTAATTCTGAGTCTTTTATATGGGGGTTTAGCCATGTTTCAGAGCTGGAGAGAATATCTGGTTTATTATGGATGAGCCAGGCATGAAGGTTGGGGATTTTATTACAAATGCTCTGGGCATTCAGGGCTGTGAAATGGAGGGATTTACTGGGTGATTGGGGTGGTTAAAATGTGGCGTTTGGGTTGTGTGGGGGGAATGGGCTGGGGTTTGGGTGTATATCTGTAGAAAGAAGGATACAGATAAGTTTACAAATATGTGAGGAGGTAGTTACGTTGCTTAGCATAAAGTTTGTGGGTGGTAATTTTTAATGAGATAGAGCTAGTACATGAAGGGTGTAGAGTTCTTATGGTTAGATATAAAAGTTTATAGGGGAAGAGTAAAGTCATGTTCATGGAGTAGAGACTGGGGGAAATGCAGTATAGGGAGTGCGTGTGATGAATGTGGGCTGAGGTAGTAGAGTGGAATGGGGGAGAGTGGTTAGCAAAGAGAGGTCTAGTGAGGTAGCTGAAGAAGGATAGGATCATGAGAGGCAGTAGTAGGACTTAGAAATTTGGCTGGTTTGGTAGGCATGGTGTTTTGGTTTGGGTATTAAGTTGATGGTAAGTTTAGTTATTAGAGGTGTTGGGGTGAGCTATGTTTGACACATGATTTATTGGTGAGAGGATGGGGGAGGTATATGTGTGGGAGGGGCTTGGGAAAGGCAGAATGAATATGGGTAGGGATGGATAAACTGATTGGGTATGGGTGAAAGTGGGTGTGGTATGTTGGGTATAAGTATAGAGGTGTTGGAGTGGGTGGGATTTGGGGGTAGGGGAGTGGGCATGTAGGGCGAATGGAGCGGGCAGAACCAAGCTGAGGAAAGAGGAGGTGCAGCCAGAACCAATCAGTGACACAGTCGCTTGCTTTAACGATGAGCTGCTGGTAACCTAGAGGTAAGTGTGTAATATGACTTATTTCAGATTAGAAGCTCAAAGCAGGGATAACAGATTCAAGCTGGCAACTCTAATGAAACAGTTGCCAGAAAAATAAAGAAGAAAAAAGTGTTACTGAGAGCTATTGGGCTAAAGAATGGGGAGTTGGGGAGTGGGCTTATACTGCCACCTAGTGGTGTTTCTAGTGCTATGCAGCTTTACACAATGCAAAAGTAAAATGGGATCAAGGTTTTAGAAGTACGGCAGTAGTGGCCAGCTGGTGTGCACGCCGCAGACAATACTAACATCCAGATTGACAATGGCTAGGCAGTTTTAACATTGTTCTTTTCTTATTTGAAATACAAATTAAAGCACCTACACGCTAGCTTTTTATAACAGTGATGCTGGTAAAGCAGGAGTAATGTCCATCCAGGCAAAGTCTTCCTTAGGTGAGTTAGGTTTTGCGAGGTGGTTTCCACGAGGTTGGGGGAAGTGCCCAAGTAATAAAAGGGCTTAGTAGGAATTATATGTTTCTTTTCCTTGGACTGTTGTTCCATGGCTTCTATACAACATAAATGTCAGTTCTTGGAAGGGGAGTTTGAGTATGTAGGAAGGCAGGAATGAAATGTAACAGTCATTCTGCAACATTATTCTCTTTGTTCTCTAGCTGCTTTCTCCAGAGATGTCAAAGCAAACTCTAGAACTACTCTATCTCATCAATCAGTTCTTTCTGTTTTTCAAGTCCTCAGTGACTGCAGTGCTTTTTTTGCGTCTCTGCAAACCACTAGGCCAGGCCTTCATGGACTGCTGCTGTTGTGATGAGTGCCGGCAGGATATGTGTCCTCCAGTGACAGGCCTGATGGCAAACTCAGAACTGAGTTGTCATCTTCTATCTTCTTTGATAAGCCACTCTGGTGGGCATTTCCTAGTGGTCTTCTTATAGAGTACAGAACTGATTCAAAATGTCTCAGGCACAGCTACGCACAACAATCCCCGATCCCTTCAACACCGCGTCTTTAATTTTCCTGAGGCTATATTATACTTGTGAAATTAAAGGTAACAAACTACAAGCGAATTACAATAGGATATACTGCATCTTAAGCACCTTCAAACATCTTTAAGCCGGGGACAATATTTTCTAATTCACTCAACAAACAAACCTCTGATGAGATAACGGCCATGTTCCTGTGAAATGTAAATTCGGTCTAGTCTAGCCAAGTTTCTTGGGGAATAATATGTAAATTCACTTTGAACTCATAGTACTGAATTAACATCTTCCATGCCAAATATTTTCATAAATTTCTTCATAAATCTACCCTCCTTTTGTTATACTTCCCTTCTGGGCCCCCAGATGCATCTTCACTGCTGCAAATCAAATTCCAGTCTCCACCTATAAGTAATATTCCTTGCTGAAGGCTGATTATTTCTGCCAGAATTTTCTTGTGCTCCATTTATAGCAGTTTTAAGTGGAGTATAAATAAATTCTAGTGTAATCCTCTTTCCTTGGCAGTAGCCCCTTAGTAGTACAAATCTAGCATTATCATCTTTTTTATCTGGTTCCATCACTATTGGAGCTCTTCTTGCAACTAATATAAGTACTCATCTTTTCCTTTGTCCCAGGTATTCTACTGAATAACCATCCAGAAAAACGTTCTTTATAAAATCCATATGTTAATTTTTTTTAGTGCGTCTCCTGTAGCATAGCTATATTCACTCTATATTTATAATAAATTTCACTACTCTTTCTTTTTTGTATTTATCTGCGAGACCATTGACATTTGAAGACATTACAGAAAGCAGTATTGTATTAAAAAGTTATAATTCCCATCTTTTATGCATAACAGTTTTTTGTTAAAGGTCTAGTTCCAGCTTTTGTGTTACATGCATACGCAGTTTGACAGATTGATCTTTTATACAGTTACTTCTTGTCATATCCATCTGAGCTTATGTCACATCTTACAGAACTTATTTGTTTTACTGAAAGCCCTCAAACAAAAAACATGTCCCTGTGACGCACGTGCACTGGCCCAGCAATCAAGGAGCCTCAATCCTCACCACTAACACCAGTGAGCGGCGTCCATATAGGGAAAGGATAATAAATACACAGTAATGTACAATTTCCCTTAAGAGCACACAGAGATCCCAGTCAGTCTGGGGCTGGTATCTCCCTTTCTCTCCAGGTCCCCACTAAGACTCCCCACTTGCACAGCTACAGAGTCCAAATCTCACCCTAGTGGGCAAGCTAAAACCTCCATCACCCTGTCTGTCCAACTAGTGCTTCGTGTCCCTGCCCAAGTAGCTGACACACACACACACACTGAGATAGGAGTTATATACAACCACATAGACACTCCTGGGCAAGGCTGGCACAGGTTCTCCAGCTGTGCTCCTTTTACCCAGACTATACGGTAGTACCACTTGCCACCACCCACTAATATTTATCAGCTACCAAAAGGCCTTATGAAAGGGTGTCCAATTACACTGTGCAATATTATTATCCAAATGGTAAGTGCAACTGAACAGTCAAGGCTTATCTGGAGTGACTTGGTACAGTATCACTATATACATGCAATGTACTCTTACAGCTTAAATTATCTCTAGACAAAACAAGCACAGTTGAAAGGTTTAAAAATATTTAACAATAAATAATAAAAACACAAGACAATACTTCTTACTACACAGTGCTAGTCAAGAATTCAGAGATCACACGCAAATGCTTAAAATAATACATTAGAATACTTCTGACATCAACACAGGAAAAACACTTAGTCTAATCTTCCTATTTCCTAGCTATTTCTAAGAGAAACACTAAAGTCTAAGATCCTACTTGCATATAGACACATGCAGAATGGCGAGTTGGATGTTCTTAAGACAAATGTTCAAATGCTCTCATTCGTTCTCTCCTTAAATTGATAACATAGTACCACTGATTCATTTCAGATTACATTTTTTTTTCTGGTTCCCAGGCTAACAGAACTCAGAGGTTAATAGCCCTTTTGATCTTGCAGTTGGTCAGAAAGCCAGATTAATAAAATAAATTATACATGCAAATTCTAGCAATTAACTCTGGTCTCAAGACAATAGCCAGAATTCCTTCACCCAGACATTTTGGCTCCAAGCCCTGAGATCAAAGACAATAATGAAATGCTTGACATCAGCTTTCTTACAGCAGAGTGCACTGTTGTCATATTTTTTTCAGTTCAACATCCACTACAGTCTTTTCATATTTAAGAGAATAAGCCTGTGGCTTACATTAAAATTTACAAATGACAGAATTATCTACAAACTTCTATCTAGCTCAGCTGGCAGCCTTCACCTATCCTCACACATCTCCACCCTTTGAGAACTCAAGCTAGTTTTTCAAGTGACCCTTGAGAAACGTTGCTTGAGAGGGTTAGGTCAATATGAGTATACATTACCCCATTCCCTGTCTTGAGAGCACATCTGCATTGGTATTGCTAATCCCACTGTGGTGCTGCACTGACATATCATATGCTTCCAACCCTAGGCACCATCTTAGCAACTTGGCATTTTGCTGGCTGGCTCTGTTTAACCATGTCAGGTCTGTGAGGGGAGCAGCTATGGTACTATAAACTGGGGATGAACTTTCTGTAGTACCCTGCTGTCCCCAAGAATGCCCTCACCTGCTTTTTGATAACAGGTGCAGGCCATGCCTGAATGGCTTCCACTTTGGTAGGTTCTGGCCTAATCTTACCACTCTCTACTCTATGTCCCAGGTAGGAGACCTCTACCATACCCACCTGACATTTGCTCGGCTTAATGGTCAACCTTGCCCTCTGTAGTCTGCCCAGCAACTCCCCGACATGCTGAAGGTGCTCTTGCCATGAATGGCTGTAGATAGAAATATCATCTAGATAAGCAAGGGCAAACCCTCCTGCTCTTGCTAGTATATGATCTACCAGCCTCTGGAAAGTCACTGGGGCATCTTTCATCCCAAAGGGCATCTTTGTGTACTCATACAAGCCAAAACAAGTCACAAATGCTGACTTCTCTCTAGCACTGGGAGTCAAGGGCACCTGCCAGTAACTCTTGGTAATATCAATAGTTGTAAGAAACTTAGCCCCACCCAGATGCTCTAGGGCCTCATCTGTCCTAGGCATGGGGTAAGTATCTGACTCTGTGTGACTATTTAATTTCCTATAGTCCACATAGAACCTGGTGCTGCCATCCTCCTTTGGCACCAGCACCACTGGGGAGGCCCAGGGACTGTTCAACTCTTGATTTACCCCTAGTTCCAATATTTCCTGTATCTCCTCCTTCAGATTTTGCATGACTGTCTCAGGCACCCTAAAAAAGGTCTGCCTAATCGTTTTTTGGGGTCCTGTATCCACCTGGTGCTGTACCAGGTGAGTGCACCCTAGTTTCCCAGTGAGTGTCCCCAAACTCCTGTAACACTGCTTGGATTTCTCAAACCTGGGCAGGAGACAGCTGCTGGGACATTGCTACCCCTTCCACTGAGGTGTCAGTCCGAGCCTCACTGAGGAGATCAGTCACCAGATCTCCCTCAGACTCCTCGTGCAATCCACTGCAAATGCTCAGCACAAGGGCCTCCCTATCATGGTAAGGTTTTATCATGTTAGCATGGTACAATTTGTGCCCCTGTCTCCTGCCTAGCAGTTCTACCATGTAGTTAACATCACTTACCTTTCTTTCTTGGGGTCCCTCCCAAGCTGCTTACAGCTTCCTGTATCTGACAGGAATGAGAACCATTATGTGCTGACCTTCAGCATACTCTCTAGCTTGAGCATTCCTGTCATACCATACTTTTTTCTGTTGTTGGGCTTCTGCCAGGTTGTCCTGGGCCAAGCCCATGAGATTCCTGAGGTTTAGGACATATGCCGCAACAAACTCTTTGAGAGGTTCACACTCACCTTCCCACTCATCTTGAATTAAATCTAGAGGTCCCCTCACCCTACGCCCACACAACAACTCATAGGTTGAAAAACCTGTGGATTCCTAGGGAACCTCTCTAAGCAAATAACAGATGGGGCAAATATTTATTCCACTCCCTCTTAAACTGGTCTGCAAATACCCATAGCATGGACTTGATTGTAGAGTTTAACCTCTCAACAAGACTATTAGTCTGGGGATGGTCGGGGGTGGTCTTCAGGTGTTTCACCACACAGTACTTCCAAAGACACGCCAACAGGTCTGACATGAAATTGGCACTTCTGTCCATTACTATTTCTTTTGGAGAAACCTATCCTGCTGAAAATCTTTAACAAAGCATTTGCCACCCTTTCTGCCTCAATGGAGGACAGAGCCACTGCCTCAGATTATCTTGTAACATAATCTACCACTAGGATATAGTTTTTCCCTGTGGAACTTGGGGGTACTCAGAGACCCCACAATATCCATAGCTACCCTTCTGAAATGGCTCCTCAATCCCAGGCAAAGGCATAAAAGCTCTCACCTTGTCTCCTACCTTGCCTACCTATTGGCACTGCTCACAGACCTGCAGTACCCTATTACATCTCTGGAAATTCCAGGCCAATAGAAGCTCTGCATAATATGTCTCTCTGTACATTTTATGCCCATATGACCTGCAAAGGGAATATCATGGGCTATGACTAGAAGCACCAGACGGTAGGCTCTAGGCACTACCAACTGCTGTACCCTCTCACCTTCTAGAACTCCCTCAGAGGTCCACTCTCTATACAGTAACCCTTTGTCCCAGTATACAGATTCCCCGTTCCCATGAGAATCAGGTGCCTCACTAGCTACCTGCCTCAGGCCTTGCAATGTAGGGTCTGAGAGCTGAGCCTGTCTCAACTCTCTCTTTGTAACCCTTCTCAGCTCCCCTTCCACAGGAAGTCTGGCATCCTCTGACAGTGGTGTCTCACTGTCAGCCTGGGTACTACTACTCACCTTTGCGGTTACTCTTTCCAAGGGAACATCACTACCCACAAGCAGCTGTGGCTCACATTCAGTATCACTGCTGCAGAGTAGCTCCCTCCCTGAAGTAACCATCTCACCAGCTGGTTGCAAGTATGCAGTCTGTCTGTGTCTCCCCCAGGCTACCATACCCACATGCTTGTCTCCTAGCCTGACTGCATGTAACTGCATTAGCACATGGTACTGCCTCATCCAAATCCTTCCCTAGCAGGACATCTACAGGATGGTAGTTCAGTACCCTTGTTGTCTTGAGACAACCTACTATTGGCATTTTGTCTTTTCTGCTTACTTGCTCTCTCACCTTTTGTTCCCCACCTTGCCTCCATGGATATCTGTATGCCACATGGCCCCACTGGTTGCATTCAAAACATTTAACTCTAGGTCTTGGATGTGTACCTGGAATAGTGGCTTCCCCTGCTACTGGCAGATTCTGTTGGGGTAGTCTGTGCTGCCCACCATGGGTTCCTTTAGACCCATGAGCAGTACTGGGGGTCCCTTTCCTGTGCAGAGATGCCCTGCTTGCTAGGTATAGGTCTCCCTTCTTCTCCAACTCATCTGAAGTAGCAAACTGTCTATCAGCTAACCAGACCCTCATGTTCTCAGGCAAAGTGCTAAGGACTTGTTCCCTCACCAAAAGGTCTGCCAGCCCACCAAAAGTGGTGACCTGACATCCACTCACCCACCTATGAAAATAAGTGCCTAGTTCAGCAACATATTCACACACACTATCATCTGCCTTGCATCTATGCTCACAAAACTTTTTCCTACAAGTTTCAGGTGTTAGCTTAAAACATTTTCACAAGTAATTATTAACAGCAGTATAATCAAAACATTCCTGATCAGAAATTTTAGACAACACAGTTACAGCTTTACCATGGAGTAAGGGGGTCAGGAACCGTACCCAGAGACATTGGTCAACATCATACTGTTTACATACCCTCTCAAACATATGAATGAAACTATCAAAATTATCCCTCTCTATAAACTGCGGAAGAAATTTACTGACCTTTTGTGCTTCTGGGGTCCGGTTACTCCCTTCCCCATTACCTCAATGACTCTGGCGAAGACTCAGCATCTCCTTTTCATGCTGCTTCTGCCACTCCTTTTCCTCAGCCTCCAGGCGTAGAAGTTTCTCATTCTCCTCAGCCTGCAAACGTCGCAGTTTCTCATTATCCTCACTCTCTAGACGCCTCAGTCTCTCAGCTGCTTCTATTTCCACACACTTGGCCTCCAACTCAAGCTTTTTTAGCGCCAGATGGAGTGACTTTGTACAGTATCACTATATACATGCAATGTACTATTAGAGCTTAAATTATCTCTACACAAAACAGCAACAGGTGAAAGGTTTAAAAATATTTAATGATAAATAATAAAAACACTACTTCTTATGACACAGTGCAATTCAGGAGTTCAGAGATCACAGGAAAATGCTTAAAATAATACAGCAGAATAGTTCTGACATCAACACAGAAAAACACAGTCTAATCTTCCTATTTCCTAGGAATTTCTAAGAGAAACACTAAAGTCTAAGATCCTACTTACATACAGACACAGGCAGAGTGGTGAGTTGGATGTTCTCAAGACAAATGCCCATATGGTTTAATTCTTTCTCTCCTTAAATTGACAACGCAGTACCACTGATCCATTTCAGATTACACCATTTTTTTTCTGGCTCCCAGGCTAACAGAGGTTAATAGCCCTTTTGGTCTTGCAGCTGGTTAGGAAGCCAGAGCAATAAAAGAAATTATACATGCAAATTCTAGCAAATAACTCTGGTCTCAAGACAATAGCCAGAATTCCTTCATCCAGACGTTTCGGCTCCAAGCCCTGAGATCAAAGACAGTAATGAAATGCTTGACTTATCAGCTTTCTTACAGCAGAGTGCACTGTTGTTAAATTTTTTTTCAGTTCAACATCTACTACAGTCTTTTCATATATAAGAGAACAAGCCTGTGGCTTACATTAATATTTACAAATGACAGAATTATCTACAAAATTCTATCTAGCTAGGCTGGCAGCCTTCACCTATCCGCATAGCCCCCAATACCTCCCAAAACTTATTAACTTAATAATAACACACAAAACTATGTACCTCTTCAAATATTTTTAACCTCTTAATATGAACAAATGTTCCAAACTGAAAGCCAATTTCATAGACTTGAGATAACCTAAAAGAAAGGTTATCCATGCTAAGACGCTGCTTCTATTAAGTACTGTCTGGTTTTCCCAAAAAAACACTTATAATTTCTCAAACTGACGAAAAAAGCCACAGCCGAAAATACGGAACCACCGATTTTAATACTTATTTAAATGCTAAAAATAAAAATACGTTTTTCGTCCCACTTTCATGTAGGACTTCTTCAGAAAACACACAATGAGAAAATTCAAACACTTGCATTTATACAAAACTGTTTAAAACATGTTTAAAAAGCACGCCAAACATCCATTATGAAATCCTGTTCCTTTTAAAGGAACATACCACTAAAAACCTTGAAAGACTTTACTAATATCCCATACAAATGTGTATATATCATTAAACCCTATTTATAGCTATCATGTCTACATATTATGTATATAAAATATATACAAATAAATATATATATATATATATATACACACACACACACATATTTCACTCTCATCTTATACATGCATCTATCCACACAAACACAACGGGCCATACTGAAGAGACCGATAACATCTAACCCGATAACTTTTAGATTTCAAATCTCATATATAAGTCACTACTCCTTATGAAACCACTCTTATACCACCAAAATCCAACTATTGTCAATATGTTCCACTTTAACCTAACTTTAATGTACTAACTTGATTATATTAACTCAACCCATGTTGTTTTCCATCGAATCATTTTATCTTTCCAAACTTTTCAACCTCAATAGGTACATTATAGAGCATTTGTCATTCAATCCTGGATTCACAAATGCATTGAGCCTTATCTGCCACATTAACTCCATTTTTTCCAATAGTAAATTATGTGGCCCTCCTCTTTCATCTTGTTGAACCTGCTGGATCACTTTAAATTTAAATTTGTGGTCCGTATGGATTGCTACATGCATTGCCAAGGCATTGTCCTCCCTTTTCTGTTTTATACTCCTCTGATGTTCGACTATTCTATCTTTTAATCTTCTATCTGTTTTTCCTATATAAAAGGAAGGGCATGCTTGGCATTTTGCCACGTAAACTACCCCTCTAGTATTACAATTGAATCTACCCTTTAATATAATTTGGAAGCCACTGACCATTATATTGCTTCCTTCCTCTATTATATAACAATGTGGACAACAACCACATTGTTTCATGCCCAAACTTCGATAGGTGGTAATTTTATGTTTTTGAAACATTTCTTTATAACTCCTACCCTTTCTCCAGACCACTTTGGGTGTGAATTTAAACTCTAGGCCCAACACCATGTCATCTTTTAATAATGACCAATTTTTATACATAATTTCCTTTATATCCACACGATTAGATGAAAAACTCGTAATACAGGCTAAATTGAATTGGTTCTGGGAAAACTCCAAGTTTTGATCAGGATTCAACACTGTACGGTGCTCCTCCTGACCTACCCTAATATCGGCCTTGATCCCAAGTATGGGTTCATAAATACCATTCATTTTCTTCAAGGCTACTTCCTGTATGAGTTTCTCTATCATTTTCAAAGGATAAGCCCTATTTAGAAACATTCCCTTTAACTTCAAACATTCCTCATTAAATTTCTCATTAGTTGATATCATTCTTGCAGCCCTAACTAATTGGCCTTTCAAGACCGAACGTTTTTGTTGTATAGGGTGGGCGCTTGAGAAATGTAGAAATTTATTTGAATATGTTGGCTTTCTATACAATGTAACTTCATATCGCTTGTCTTCAGAATTTTTTATCACTTCAATATCTAGAAATACCATAGACTTCATATGGAAAGAATGGGTAAGTTGTAAAAATTCAGTTGTACTATTCATCATGGTAACCAAATCTACGGCTGTATGTAACGGCCCTTCTATGACCAGAAAGATGTCGTCAATAAGTCTCCCGTAGTATTTGACCACATCCTTAAATAGATCATTGACAAAAATATATGTACTTTCGCAATGAGACAGTACCAAATTAGCGTAGCTAGAACCACAGGGCGAGCCCATAGCTACTCTCTCCTTCTGTTTATAATATTGTTTATTGAACAATATAAAATTGTAAGATAATATTATATCTAACATCTCTTGTATTAAAGTGATCTCAGCTTGAGGAGCATTCTTACATTGCATTCTAGCTACTACCCATTCTATTCCCAGTTGCTGAGGGATATTGGTGTATAATTATTTAATGTCTATTGTCACAAAATTAAACTGTTCTTTATACAGTAGGTTATTCAAACTAGAAAGAAATACCCAAGAATCCTTCAGGATCCATCACTCCTGTGTTACATACTTCTTCAAAATAGAATCTACAAATTTCGCACATGCATAAGTTGCCGAATTTCTACCATCTACTATGGGCCTAAGGGGTGGGTTCTGAAGGCTCTTATGTATCTTGGGCACTCCAAACATATATGGTGTTCGAGAAGCCAGGATAGTTAAATAATTAAATGTATGTAAATCTATCCTTGCCTCAATGAACAACTCATCAAAAAAACTTTTGATGAATTGATTGGCTTTATTATATTCATTTAATGAGGCTACCGTATACGCTTGACATTGTAATATGTCACTAATACGGTTTTCATAATCTGGCAAGTCCATAAACACCAACCCCCCACCTTTATCAGGATTCATAATCCTGATATTTGCAGACATTAAACATTCTAATTCATCCCTTTCTTCCTGATTCAAATTATACACATGATTGTATCTACTTTTACTTAATTTCCTTAGATCCAATTCACAAAATTTTTCAAACATAACGAGTGAACTCCGCAAAGGTGGATTATAACAACTGGGAACTTTAAACTCAGAATTATTCCATGGTTGATTACCCAATAACAATTTCAGATTTAGTTTTCTTACGAAGTGGGAATCTATGAAAACTTATGAAAGTGGGACGAAAAACGTATTTTTATTTTTAGCGTTTAAATAAGTATTACTGTCTGGTTTTGTTTCATCTTTGTAGCTGTCCCAGTTATGTAAACACTTGGATGCTTTCAGTGAATATAATCTCCTAGCCATTTCTAGTTATCAGTTTGTCTCCTGGAGACATGACGAACAGATAAAAAAGTTATGCTAAGCATACATCTACTTGCAAGAAAAAAGCCTTATACTATTCAATATTATTTTTCATTTACTTGCTTTCTCTTAAAACTTTTTACTAGAACAAGCTAAGGGCCTCAATCCTATCACTCCACTATACAAGAATTAAAAAAGCATTTTTTTCTTTTATCATACTCTTTTAACTAGACTTTTTTTTTATTACATTGCAGTGCCTACATTTCTTAAAATGAACAGGAGAAAGAGAAGGGAGAAAGGAAAAAAAAAAAAGAAGAAAAAAACAGGAGCTCCTTTTTACATTAGTATCCTCATTACACTTAAAATAACTGAAAATACTTTACTTAACAGTCTGCAAAGAAAATCATGCACTACAAAAATAGTACCATTAAGGTAAAAATATTGTTTTTTTACTTAGAGCTAACTTTCTCCCTCTTCTTCCTCTCTCCTAAGTATTTTTCCAAATATTAATGACATGAAGTAAGGAATATGCTTTAGAGTCTCCTACACGTTTAACAAAGTCCAAAAACATCCAATATTTCCAGATTTTCTTGTGTCATGTTTCACTAATATAATCCTTGCTTTGTAATCTCACATTTATCAATTTCCAAGTTTCAGGTTTTATTCCTGTTCATCTTCCACTCCCAAATCCTGTTTCTGCTTCATTTCTAGCATACTGTCAATTCTTTTAGTCGACACTTGTGCTTTTTCCCTCTCTCAAGCATTTTCAGTTGAAACACTGGAAATGGTTCCACTGACACAGTCTCTGTGGTCTTTATTAAAAGAAGAAAAGGAAGGAGAATCTCCTTCTGTTTCACAGCTCACTTTTTGTTGGACAAACTTTTGTATTTCCTCCTTAGCATGCACTTCAAAAATGTTTTTATCCCTCTAGGGGAAAGCTATAGTCTCATGCCTGCTTCTTGACAATCCCTTAATAGTGGGATAAATTTACTCCTCTTCTGCCTGGTGTACAATGAGTAATCATTCACCACAAACATTCTGCTGTCTCTCACTTTTAGTACATTGTCCTTCTGCCACAGTTTTGTCAGACTCAACTCCTGCTGGTAGGATTGATCTTTACTATTAAAGGTATAGGTTGCTTTCTCATAGCAGGGTTTGGAGCATACACATGAAGTGCCCTTTCAATAAACACTCCCTGTGGAATACCAGTCCAGTTTCTTATTTGTGCTTTCATGAAATTAATACAGTCTGTTCCTTCAAGCTTCTCTGGTACAGCAGAAAATCTCAGGTTTCCCTGCATGCTCTGTACTGTAATTGCATTATTTTTTGTAACATCTCTTCTTGTGCAGTCTCATATTCAGCCAGAATTTTCTTAACTTCAAACTCTATGATTTATCATATCATCTGAATATCTGTTCAAAGCTTCTTCCATTTTTTTCAAGCCTTTTGTTGTTAGAGTTGATGTACTCCATCAGTGTTTTATTTATTTTAATGAAGTCTGTGAGCAGTTGTCTTATACTTCCCTCTAGGTTACTGGAAGTCATGCTTGGAGCATACACTTTTTGCTTAAGAACTGCTGTACTTTTCCCAGTAAATGTTTTTCCTCATTGTTTGAGGCTGGTTTTCCTTCAGGTCCTCTGTATTTTGTTTTTCCTGGCATCCAGGCAGTGCACTTACTAGCCAATTACTGAAATTTACCCAGGAGTATAAATCCATTGTCTTTCTCAGCTGAGTTTCTGTTTTCACACTGGGAGAGCTAGAATTAAGCTGCTACTCAAAGTACAACCATATGGGAAGTCAATCTCTTATTACTTTAAGATATTTTTATGAAATTGTCAGGACAGCACACCTGCAAACAGCAGTTTTCAGCCATAAGGAAAAGCATACAGTGACCTCTCATGAATGGGCAAGTAATTTAAGCCGACAAAAATATCACTTGTTGATGAGAACAAATCAGCTATGTATTGACTTTGGCAGCCTGAAAGAATGTGAAATGTGTATCTGTATATCTGTTTGTTGTAAAATGAATGGCAAAAACAGACCTAAATGGCTTTACAAAACTACTGGAGGTGCCTAGGAAAGAAGGCATTGTTTCTTGAAAGTGTAATTCTAGCACATTGTTCAGAATAATGAGTCAAGACTCTCCCAGCTACACACTGCACTTAGCTGGGTTTCCAGGTATAAAGACATGTAAAGAACATCATCTGCATGTAATATACTTCACTGCATACAAGTCGAAAATTTTGGGGGTGGGGAGTGGCAAAGGATCTATAGTCATTTTCTACAAACATAATTAGAAAAACCTAAAATAAAAATATATTCAAGTTGTCAACACATAATGCTGGCTTTAATGTAATTAGAAAAACACCTCTTGTGCAGGAGACAAATGCCCCTGCACCTCCTACACCCCATATTTCTAAATACACTAAGATAGTACAACATTGGGAGGCAGAGAAAGCTTTCTTAATCACCAGAGTTCCACAATTTCATTACTTACACAGATTTTTCTTCTATCTTCATAACAGTCAATTAATTCTTATTGATTTATTCTGTTATGATCTTACCAACTGTGATCAAAGTCTTGTATCCCTGGGGCAAATCATAATAATCCCCATGACAAGAACTTCATTATTTCAGGAGAAATATATAAAATGTTCATTCCCAATGTAATGATACTGAATAAAGACATATACTACATACATACTGCATGTCCCAGCCCAAGAAGACATCATATACCTAGCTTTAGTGGATGCCAAGTAGAATGCAGCAAACCTATGAGAGTTAAATGCATGTGAAACCCTACCTTTTGTATCCACACATAAAAGGCTGTGTGCCAGCCTCCCTTTTAAGACTTCATTAAAAGACTTTCAGGCAATAAAAATGGGATATTCAGCTAAAGAGTGAATTTAAGACTGCTACTTTACCCTTAAGAATAATGACGCAAACTAGAATTTAATTTGACGTCAGTGAATTGTTCCTCTCAGTATATACAGTTTTGGTGATGTTAAGCTGAGAGTCAAAAATGTTACTTTGTGTAGAGAAATATACAGGATTGTTACTTCTGATCCAACAGAAACTAAATAAAGATATATTCTGGACAAGTGCTCCACAGCCTGAACAACATTCAATATAAGCAATACTAATGGAAACAAAGAATACTACAGCATGGTAGAATACAACAGTAAAATGCTCGTGAAATACTACATTTGGCAATAATATTTACAAAAAACATGATCCATCTCCGACATTACAAAACAATGAAACAATGATAAAAGGTCATTCAGCTATGTAATACACCAAGTACTGCTACTCTTCCCTTACAGCTTTCATAGCATATTAGTGCTGAATTTGACAATACCAAATTGTCCATCTCAGCACACTGTGTTTTTAGTGATACCACGTTTGCAGTCAAAACTGGCACTCTGTCTAGTGAAATATACAGGACTTTTTATATCTGATGTAATAACTCAGCAAAGATGTGCTCTGGACAACTCTTTCATAGCCCAGAAGAGTAATATACATACAACTACTGGAAACTAAAAATAATGCAGTATGCAATGAATTGCCTGGTAACTAAATCTGGCACCCATATGTAAATGGCTCTACATGTTCTCAACAGAAAAACATTCAGGCAATCTTAATATGATATTGAGCTACAAAATTCACCCAAGGCTTTTATTCCTATCTTGAAGATTTCAATGCAGCTCAGTGCCTTATTTGACTTCAATAAACAGCCTTCCCTTCACTAGTGGAGTTTTCATGATGCTAACTTTGCGGCCATAAAAATTAAAGTTGTGCACGTACCATAACACTGGATCCTTTTTATCCTGGTTTGACTGATATATTGATGGGAAACAAGCCACTTACCATATCAGGTCTGGACATTCTACTAGTGCTCCTTGCCGCAAGCTTCTCCAATAAAAACAACAATAATGCCTCTGTCCTGACTCATCCCTCAGGCCTGGTTTACAGGCTATATAAAAAAGGAGCTGGAAGGAAATTATAATACCATGACTAGGAGAAATAGGGGAGGACAACAGGGTTTAAAATGGGTCTACCATCATCAAAAAGAGGACAATTTGAAAAGGTGAAGGAGAGACAGATTTCCTATTAGACTAGAATGAAAGAAGCCAGCTGTCGCTTTCATGTTAGGACACGAATAAACTATCTTCATGGGTTCTTTTCAACCAGCTTTATTACATACAAAGACAACTATTGCTGACTATAGGCTGTAACTTAAGTAACTTGTAGACATTTAATGACTTATCATGCTTGCTCACTCCCTAGCTGCTCTTTCAAAAATGGCACTAATGTTGTGCACGTGTGTGGGTTATATACATGCATGCGCAGCCTCGCAAGCTTCTTAAAGATACAAGCACAGACACTTTACACTATGATCTACATCAGCTTTATGGGAAGTACATAAAGGTATGCAACACAGACCATGTTACTATAACACAAATTTCATCTACAGATAGATTTTTGAGGAATGCTGTAGAAGCTGATACTGATGTTGTAAAATGAGCTTTTGGTTTGGAAGAAATGACTTATTTCTTAAAGAGTATGCAAAGGATATGCAATCTGATAGCCACCAGGACAAGATTATCTTGGATACCTTCTGACCTAGTTTGTTAGAAGCAAATGCTACAAACAGTTGAGAATCATTCCTTATTGCTTTAGTCCTATGAAGTTAAAGTTGCAATTGTCTATGCACATGCAGTGTGTGCAGAACATGCTCTTTTTCTTACTGGTGTGATTAGGGAAGAACACAGATACATGAATAGGTTGATTTAGAGTAATCTCTACTTCTGTCTAAAGGACAAAGGAAGGATTTGTTTTTAGAAATAACCTACCAACGTGGAAAACCAGAAAAGGAGGACAAGTAGGGCTTGTAATTCTGATATTCACTTAGCCAAGGTAATGGCCACTAGAAACAATGTCTTCCATGAAAGTAATTTTAGATTTGTGGAAGTTGCTGGCTCAAGAGGGTTCCTAGTTGATGATTCTAGCACAAAATTTAAATCCCAAGGAGGGGAGTAAAATCTTTTATAGGAACACATAAAGCAAGAGTCCTTTTAAAAATGCCTTGTACAGCTTGTGAATTATCAGAATGGTTGTGAGTTGTATTTTAATAGGGGAATAATAGGAGCCAGCAACAAACAATTTAGACAGGAAGTGGGGAACAGCTGAAAGAGGAGCAGAAAAAGAGTCTATACCTTGCTGACTGATCCATATAGAACAAAATTTCCACTTCTATTGATCTTATGAGTGGATTCTTTTTAAAATGCTGACAGAATGTGAACTGCACTCTTGGATAGTGCAGGATCTTTGGGCATCAATGGAATTGGAGAAACCAAGCAGTTAATTTAGGATTCTGTATGTCTTGGTGAGACTAGTCAGGTGGGCGAGAAAGAAGATTCAGTTGTGTATCTACAAGCCAATGCTGCTTCATTAACTGAAGCCTGAGCAGGTGAAACCAAATTAGCGTGGGGCAGAATGGGGCAATGAGGATGACTGTGGCTTTGCACACAGACATTTTCTTTAGAAATCTGATGATTAGGGAACAAGGGAAAGAAGTAAAGAAGACCGAGGAGGCAGTGAGAGATCACAGTATATCTCAGGGACCATCACTTGAGAGGGATGGGGCAAAGAAGCTGCTACATATGGTGTTGGACAGACAATTAAAAAGGCTGCAGCAAGGTTGGCCCCTGCACCTAAAGATTAGTTGTGCTACTATGCAATTAAGAGACCACTCTGAAGCATTAGAATGAATCTGCTGAACCTGTCCACTATTAGGCTGGAATGTTGTGTTCAGAAAGAAGTGTAAAGTTATCACCCACTGCCATACTTTCATGATCTCTCTGCAAGGGGATTAAGATTTGGTTCCTCCTTGCTTACTTATTTGCTGTACTATTAACATGTCTGATTCTACGGAAGTCACTCAAAGGAAGAAAGTTCTGAAATTCCTGCAATGCCAGGAGAACTGCCTCATAATGAAGATGCTAATGTAAAGACTAGACTCTGATTCTTTTCATCTGCCTTGGTTCATTCTCTTCTCATAATGCTCCCCAGGGAAGGAACTGTGGACAAACCAGATCCACTCTGGACACTGAAGGAGACGGGCTGACAACCACCTCAATCAGAGTCTTCTGAAAAACTCTAATCATTTAGCCCCAGTCCAGGTCTTAAGTGCTCAGGAAAAACCTGGTGGACCTGAAGGAGAAAGTGGTGATACAGTGAGAAGTCAAACTGAGACAATTCCTTCTCAGAGGAGTGCCCACTCGACCTTTTTGCCTTAAGCATCACGACTGATAATTGGCACATGCCAGACTTAACTTCAAGTATCAAGGAATGCACCAGTGTCAATGGCAATAGTGGCTGTGATGAATTTTGCCTTGGGATTTTCAGTGCTGAGCGGCCACTTGCTTCATCAGACTTCCTTTTCTTAGATTCTTTTTAGTGCTTTTTTCTTTCTCTTTGTCCTGCTTTACCTCCATTAACCTTGGGCATTTCTGGTAGAAGAATCTCTGTCAGAATGAGTTTGTTCTTTTTCTCAACTAGTGTTTCTGGTCCAAAGGCCTTGCAGATTTTGCAGTCCACCATTAAATGACCCAGCCCCAAGTATGCCACACACAGATGGTGAATGCCCCAGGGCGATATCTTGTGCCCACAATGGCAGCACTTCTTAAAGCTTTTTTTCCATGACTTCCACTAAAATATACTACATCACAACACAAAGCACAAGACTAAACACCCACAAGACTGTCAACTGATATTTAAGCACTGTATTTAACATCAGCAACTTATCTCTTGATGAAGAGCTCATATCAACTCAAAAGCTCATGTAACTGCAAATCCTATGTTTGTCTAATAAAAGATACAAAATACATCACATCTGCATTCCACTGATTTTTGTGCTTTCCGTTAGTGGACTAACATGCCATTTCTTCAGTTTTTTTTTTCTTGTTCCGTTGTTTAACTTACAACATCCTTGGGAGGTACTGCTAAAAGATAGACTTTGAAGTGTCCTTGCCATAATAAATGTAACAGTTTATGGCAAGACCCTGTACTGTTTTCCTTGGGAATACCCTGGCTGTGTAGAAATTACTGCCATTAACAAAGCTGAGATCACTCAATGAGACACTACTAAAATCTACAGCTTCCATTAAGCCTTCTTGCCTGAAAAGCATGAATGTATTAGTTTCTAGCTTAAGGGATACTCCCTTTAAAAGTTTCACAGTCATTGTGGACATGCAATTAGGAAGAAAGTTTCATTTTGGCAGAATGATGAAATGCTTAAGTGGTATCTGTCTTTTGTTTATTTTTCTGACAAGACACACACACTGTCATGAGCTAAGATCCACTGCCCAACTCTTCAGTGAAACAGTCCAATGAACTATTCTATGGGATAGTGAGAAATGCTTGTAATGGATCAATTCTCCTTCCTTATTACCACAACTCACTTTCTGTCATGCTGTATCATGAATTTTGAAAGCAGATGAGATAACTTACTAGAATCTTTTTTATAAAGCTGGATCTATCAATGTAAATATCTAGAATACTGTCCATCTCAAAGTAAATTCAATAAGACATAACATCATTTTGTGCCAATAATTTATTGCTGGAGAACATAATCAGCAGCATAGTGAAATATTGAAAAAGCAAGTCAAAGCAGAATCTACAATGGCAGACTACATAACTAATTTTATATATATGAATCAAAGTCTCAGTTTAGGTGGTACTTGCTGAAATATTACTTCCAATCACAACTCGCACCTTACAACTGATTAGACTATGTAACAATTCTTCAATTTATCACTTAGATTGGCAGGCCTGACAGTTACATACCTTGAAGGGTCTGTTTACTCTGAGCAGGTTTCTTTTGATCTCATGCTGTAACACTGAATAATTTTCCATTCATTTAAAACAGTATTCTAGTCATACAGCATTTACTATAACCAAGGCTGAGTGTGTCTGCTTGTTTCAACCTCTTGTCCTAGTCAAGCAATGCTCCACAGTTATAATATACAACTCATAGTTGTGATTTCTTACCTAGATTTGAAATACACATCTGTAATATAATGTCTGAATCAAGTCTCACAGAACACAAATATGTTTTCTGGCCTAGCTTGCTCAGAAGCAATATCTAAAATAATTCTTACAAAACAACTAATAACCAAAAAAATGGAGCACAATGTCCTACAGAGCAACCCAAGACCCAAACCTAATAAACTTGCTGCATTACATAAATCAAATGGGATTTGGGCTACCTATTCCAGGAACCTAAACATGGCCTGCAAGTTAAATAGACCATGTTGGAGGGACAGATTTATCTCCCAGCAACTGCTGTGTCTTTGGAACAGGCTACCAATTCATGTGAAACTGACCACCTCTATGACACTGTTCATGTGGAACCTGGATGAGTGGATGGAGCACTGTAAATTCTTATGGGGGATAGTGCCCACAACCCTGCTGGACATGGACAGTCATCACTAAATGCAATCTTGGGTACTAACATTTCTATGGTATTGCATTGGGATGAAACTGTTAGGCTTAAAATGACCTCCACTATTATCCTATGATCCTACAGTATTTAGAGTTTGAGTGCTGGTTCCTTAGACAACTTGTCTCATTATTTCCTTTAATGACCAATTAATAAACTGGAAAATTCAGAAAAATCAGTTAATCGTGGGGCAAATTTTTCAACTGGCAAATTCAGAAAAATCAGTTAATTGTCGGGCAAATTTTTCAATGTGCATCTTATTCAGTTTCAGTTGTCAGATGGGAATACTGTTGTAAGCCTGCAGACTTGAAGGTCACCAGCAACATTATAGTAGCATAATCTGCAGCTGTAGATAGTAGATAGTTGATGTGCAAGAAAATCTTTTAGGCTTTTCTTGCAGAAGCAAGACTTAAAGCAGCTATCTTTTTTATGGTAGCACCCATACTTCTGAACTGTTCCAGATTTTGAAAAACATCCCTCTTTTTAACTTGTATGCTTTCCCTGTCCTTTGTAAAAGTTATGCTTTTCCAGTATATTGCTGAAAATTTCAGTAAGTTATTAATAGCAAGTGTTATGGTCCTATACTTCTGATTGTGCAGAAACTGAATGTTGTTAAAATATTTATTGTTTTACTACCTGTGCAAGTCAAGTAGTGCAATTTTTAACAAGTGTCCCTGATTTTAATCCTTTACTGCCCCCCCCCCCCACACACACACACACAATTCTTTTGATTTTGCCAGCAATTCTGCTGTTACCAACTTGAGAGGTGCAGTGATAATGACTCATCTGCAGTATGCCACTGAGGTCTGTGGGCTTAATTATTATTTTTTTATTGTACAGCTTTACAAATTTATAACTAAACCTACAGATCTCAGCAGCATATTGCTGGGTGTGTTGCTATCAATGTGCCCTTGTTAAGAAGACCTAATACAACACAAGATAGTCATATTGCTTCTGCAAGAAAAGACAAAACGGCTTTATTGCTCATTGGCTTTCTGCAGCTGTGGCCAGTGTGTGCTGCGGTAATGATGCCTGTGACCTTTAGGTCCACAGGCTTACAACAGTAATCCTGACAGATGTTTTGGACGCAAACCGGAAAAGACCATTTTTCAGGCCTAAAAATCCTGGGCACTTGGTCCCCTTCCCAGTTAAAACACATTTCTACATTACAATGTTTGCAGGGTTTAAAGCATTATAAAAAAAATTTTCAGCCATCTAATAAAAGTCAGTCTGTAAATTGCTGCACAAAGCAGAAAAGTGATGTAGTACTTTGCCATGTAGAAGACATTTCATTTCCATCAGTCATGCAGTCTAGCAATAGTAATTGGAGTATTTCATAATCTCTTATTTTACTTAGACAAGTTGTCTAACATCATAACTCACAGAGAGTGAAATCAGACTAAAAAACTTCACCAAGGCAAACTATACCCTCTTAGGTGAAGGTATAAATGCATTCCAAGCCCCACCCCAAGCTGGAAGTAGTGGCTACTATGCTGAAGCATACACTAAAACCATGTCCAGTCACACTTGCATAACTGTGTAAACTTGGCTGTATCAGAAAGAATCAAAGCCAGAGCCCCAAGTAAAACAAGGTGCCATGGTGGATATCCAGCATCAACAAACTTAACAATAAATGCAAAATGTTGCTGTCCAAGAAAACAAAAACAAGGCCCCAACAATGAAGAAGTCATTTTGTGTTAACGAAAGCAAAGAATAAATAAATCAGTGATAAGCAAATTTTACTGGGCTTTGGCTGTTTCTTCACTTCCTACTGTACAGTGATTTTGCTTTGGTTTAATTCTCACAGAGCACAACTATGTTTTCTTGCTTAAAAGCAATATAATTCTATTTTTATCTACTTAAAAAAAACTTCATTTTCCAAGTGCATAATATACTTAACTACAAACTCCTGCACCTGATATCCCCTTTAAAAACAGGTGAAGGCTGTTATTAATTATTCCTTTTTTCTGCTGGAAGAAAGAAAGAATATTTTTTCTTTTCATCTCTCTCTCTCTCTCTCCAGTCAACCAAACTCTACATTTTCACCAGGACTTCTTGTGTGGTACTTCATCTGCATGATGCACTAAAATATTTTTCTATCTCCTAAGAAGCACTAACAAACACTGATATTCAAATGTTGCACACTCTTTTCTGCAAAGGCTAAACACCATGAATTCCACCTTCCTCTAACAGGATATCAACAATTAATTCTTCTTTCACTTCCTTAATCCTTTCTCCTTCAACAAGAACCACTTTCATACAATACAAACACTTAACAGTACCTCCATTTTGGCATAATCATTCTCCGTTATCAACTAGCTAGTTATGACAACCATTATTCAGCTACAACTCTTGTCATCACTAGAAAATCAAATTACCTGCAGAAATTTATCTCCTGGCCCAACCTAGCTGTCTTCAATTTGCATCCTCATTGTTTTCCCAAAGAAGTAGTAGACACAGCTTCATCTTGATGAAACAAACTAGTCAAAGCTGCAGCTCATTGAAACTCATTTTATTTTACAATTGCAAAACCCATGAATTTAAAATTAAAGAAGTCTGACTTTCAGAACACTAACAAATACTTCACTCATATAATGCACTAATGGAAATGATCCTAGACGTGCAACATGTGCTACTCTATGACAATTTCTCATCTCTTCCCACACAGTTAAAAGATGTGATTAACTAATCCATTCCTGTTACCATGCCAGGTAAGCACCAATATTGGATATTCTATGGACATCAGACACTCAGATCTTCAATAATGAACTTATTTTGCAGGATGAATTGAAAATCAAAAATACTACCAAGCTGCCAGTTAAAACTGTGAATAGCCGTAAAAGCACATACAATTCATGGCAAATGCCATGTTTTGTGCACTATTTCACTAACAGTGGTGGGAGGTTGAATAACATGAAGCAAACTAGTACACTAGGTCTTTGCAGTCAAAAATAAGGTGTGTACACCTCTTACAGTCACAAATAAGAGGTGTACCAAATAAGATTCTGATTATTTTTGAAGGGGTGGAGTTGAATTAAACAGATACTGTGTAAAACCAAAGGACGTTATAATTATTTGATCCCAGTTAAGAAATGACAATATGGCCGGTCAGGGAAGGCCACTGTAAATGTGTGACAGATATTTGCTGAAATACATTACTCTGACCTTATTTCTTTCACTAGATCACAATTCAACCACAGTGACACATCCAGTCAGAATTTGGTAATTTGTCACTTGGTAAGTACGCTGCGTGAGACAGAAGCTTTATAGTACTTGATCACCACTCAAGGAAAACTCTACAATTAAAGGATCACTATGGGCAAATGATGAAAAATCATATTATATATATATATATATATATATATATATATATATATACACATACATTTTTTTATTGTGCCATGAATTAACTGCACCTCCCAAAGTTGCCTGTAGCAATATGAGTACCCATTCCTAATTTTATTTTTTTTTATCTTTCCCTGCCCTCATGGGAGCAGACATCCACATTCCTTTGCTAAGCTAAATCTGTCCCATAATGCACTACGAGACCACCGATTCTGATAAGTAGCTCTACCATTTGTTGTCAGACAAGACTTCCATTCACTTAGAATGGAACACGCGAAAAGGCCAAGTTGTGAGAGTCGGCAGATCATGTGTCAAGTGACTGGTCAGCATTGAGTTTTGCAAATGTTGTTTCTACTATTTATTTATTTTATTTATTTACAGTTTGTTTATCGGGATAGTCCATTGGGCTGAGAAGAGCCCATTTTCAATGGAGGCCTAGGGAGAAAAGCTCCTTAAACAGTATACAAATTGAAAATTAACATATATTTGCAAATTATTACACAGTTTAAGAAATTACAGAATATAATGAAAAGTAAAACAAAACATAATATAAGAAGAAATTAGAAGTTATGTACCTACCATAACGTTCCATGCTAGTTGTCTTCTCTCGCCTTCTTTCTTGCTGGATGGGTTCGGAGCCGATCCTCGGCTCCGACTCGGCACTTGCTTTAGCTTAGGAACTCCTTTTACCAGCTCGAGGCAACCCTATATCCCATGATGCAAGGCGGAACTACCTCAGATCTCGTTTGGTAGCTAACCTACCCTGCTAAAGACTATCCTAACATAATTAGGAACACAAGATCCTAATAGAAGTCCTCATATGAAGGCTCAGGAGGAAACAACCTAATAGGAACTCTTCAAGATCTGTCCAGGCCAGGGGGAAGGAGGGAGGGACGCAAGAAAGAAGGCCAGAGAAGACAACTAACATGGAACGTTATGGTAGGTACATAACTTCTAAATGTTAAGTTGTCAATCTCGCCTTCATTCTTGCTGGATGGGACCGCGTCCCTAGCACCTGTATCCCGGGTGGCTCAATGGAACAGACTCTTGAGAACTGTGGAACCAAAACTGGCCCTATCTCTGGAGGCCAAGTCCAATTTGTAATGAGACACAAAGGTATGAGGCGTAGCCCAAGTAGCTGCTGCACAAATGGTATCAATGGGTAGTCTATCCTGAAAAGCTGCAGAAGTGGATAGACTCCTGGTTGAGTGTGCTTTTGGCTTAGAAGATAGCTGCTTGCCTCTGAGAGAGTATACATAGGAAATAGTGGAAGTTAACCATCTGGATAAGGTCACTTTAGAGACTGGAAGACCTATCCTGTTTTCTGCATAGGAGACAAATAATTGGTCCGATTTTCTGAATTGTTTAGTTCTATGCAAATAGTACCTGAGCTGACGATGGACATCCAAAAAATGCAGTTTCTGTTCAGCTCTGTCGGAATAGTTTGGGAAAAAGACTGGTAGGTCTATAGATTGGTTAATGTTGGTTTGAGATACGACTTTGGGAAGAAAGGAAGGGTTAGTTCTTAATGATACCCTGTCCTTATGAAAAGCCAAATAAGGGGAACGAATGCAGAGAGCTTGAATCTCGGAAACTCTTCTTGCAGAAGTGACAGCCAGTAAAAATATAGTTTTCCAGGTCAATAATTTCAAAGAACATGAAGCAGACGGTTCAAGGAGGTAGTATCAAGGATGCCAACATTAAGTTTAGATCCCATTGCGGAGGAGGATTCTTTATAGGTGGTTTTAGGAGAAAAACTCCTCTCAGAAAGGCCTTGCATAATCTATGAGACATAATGTTATTGTCATGCAAGCCAACATGATACTTGGAAATAGCAGCCAGTTGTACTTTGACTGTAGATGACGAGGATCCTGAATGAAAAACCTCCGCCAGGAAATCTAAAACCGAATGTACAGGAGCAGTAAAGGGATCAATATTTTTGGAATTTGCCCAAATAGAAAAACGTCGCCACTTGCTAGCATAAACAGTCCTAGTGGACGACTTCAAAGAAGACACTAAAATGGCTCTGACTGAGTCCGAAATCATCGGTAGCCTGGCTAGGGTAGGAAGTGGAGCAACCAAGCAGTGAGGTTGAGAGAATGAATGGCTCAGTGCTGCTGACCCGACTGGTGGATCAAGAGATCCAGAACTGGGTCCAGATGCCAGGGCTGCACCAGAAGGTGACGATGCAGAGACGGAAACCAAATTTGTCGAGGCCAATATGGGGCAATGAGGATCAACTTGTCTCTCAAAACGGTGGCTTTCTGAATGACTTGTGGAATCAAGGGAAAAGGAGGAAAAGCGTACAGAAATCCCCGGGGCCAATCCTGGGTTAGAGAGTCTCTCAGGGGTTGGCCTGGAAGGGGAAAAAGAGTGAAAAAATCGGGGCACTTGTTGTTTTGCGGAGTAGCAAAAAGATCGCAACAAGGAGTGCCCCACTTCAGAAAAATCCGATCCACTACAGATTGATTGAGACACCACTCGTGAGGCATCAGAATGGATCTGCTCAGCCTGTCCGCTAAAATGTTGGACCTGCCGGGGATGTGCGTTGCTATCAGAAACCGCTGAGAAGAGATCGCCCATTGCCAAAGTCTGAGAGCTTCTCGACATAACGGATAGGACCTGGTCCCGCCCTGTTTGTTGATGTACCAGACCACGGACATGTTGTCCGTTTGTACTGCAATAGTCCCCGTGGGAAGAAAGTCGTTGAGGGCTTGCAACGTTAAAAGCACTGCTCTCATCTCCAGGACATTTATGTGCAGATGGTATTCTATGGGTTGCCACGTCCCGTGGACCATCCTGCCCTGATAATGCCCCCCCCACCCGATCAGAGAGGCATCCGTAGTGACTGTGGCAACTGGAGGAGGGGGAATAAAGGGTTGGCCCTGATGAAGAAGAGGGGAAAATATCCACCAGTTCAGATGAGCTCTGCACGACTGTGTGACCAAGATTTCGTGCCTCATCGGGAGACTGTGGTACGACCACTGCGTGAATAGCATCCATTGCAGAAGACGCATGTGGTAGCGAGCCAGTGGTAGAAGAACAATGGCCGCAGCCATAAGACCTAGAACCTTCAGTATAAATCTGGCTTTGATCTTGTTGCTTTGCAATAGAAGCGAACTAATTTTGGATGTCCAGAATTCTTTGCTCTGTTAGTCTGGCTATCATTTTGACGGTGTTTAATTCTGCGCCTATAAAGGTGATAGATTGGCAAGGCAGCAGAGAAGATTTTTCGAAATTTACTGAAATTCCCAAACTCCTGCAAAGCTGTAGAGTGTAGTCTCTGGACTGAAGAAGCTGACACTTGGTGGTGGCGGAGAGGAGCCAGTCGTCCAAGTAGGGAAACACCTGGAATCCCTGACGTCTCAGATGAGCTGTGACCACTGCCATGCATTTGGTGAACACTCTGGGGGCTGAAGTGAGGCCAAAGGGCAGGGCTCTGAATTGATAATGACTGGTCCCTAGCCGAAAGCGGAGAAACCTCCTGGAGCGCCTGTGTATCTTTATGTGATAGTACGCGTCCTGAAGGTCTATAGAGCACATCCAGTTGTCCTTGCCCAGAAAGGGCAGAATGGACTGAAGCATGACCATCCGGAATCTTGCCTTCTTGACAAATCTGTTTAGATTGCTCAGGTCTAATATTGGTCTCCAATCTCCCGTCCTTTTGGGGACCAAAAAGAATCTCGAGTAGACGCCGGATCCTACCTGGTCTGCTGGCACAGTCTGGACGGCTCTTTTTTCTAGGAGCTTTGAAACCTTCTGTTCTGCCAAATCCTTTTGACCGGATGAGATGTCTGGAAGGGATTGTAGAGGTACGGGAAACCTTTCGAAGGGGATTTTGTAACCCTCGGATATGATCGACTGTACCCAACTCTCTTGAGATAGGGATTGCCAGGCTACTGGGTACAGCGAAATCGTTCCCCCGACTGCCTCCAAGGGTGGACAGTCGGGCAACACCTCATGGATGCTGAAAGGGCTTCTCAGGAAGAGACTCCCTGTTGCCCTGGTTCTGAGGACCCCCCCTGCCTCTAGGGCGGCGTCTATTATTGTTACCCCCTCTGCCTCTGGGGGTAAACTGACCACGTGCGTCCGGTGTAGCTACTTGGGCTTTTCGAACCACATCTTCCCCTTCTGACCCTTGGGATATGGTCTAGAAGGAGTGGAAAACTGGACTCCAACGGCAGAAAGAGTTTTACCGTCCTGCTCACACCTGGTCAAGGTATCCTTCACCTGAGGTCCGAACAAAGCCGAACCATCAAAGGGGTATTAGTGAAGGACGCCTTAAAGGGGTCCGCAAAATTACAAAGCCGCATCCAGGCTTGGCGTCTAAGAGCAACTCCTGTGCCTGCGGCCCTGCCTGCTCCATCGGCCGCATAGGATATGAGCCGCATGGAGGAGTTAGATATGGAATTCAGGATTGCAAGCTGCGAGGCAATCTTTTCCTGAGCCCCAGCAGCAGAAGGATCCTGGACTACTTCACCCAGTTCTTTGAGAATATCTCGTTGAAGCCTGGTGAAGTGACAAAGATAATTCAGCTTAACGCATAGCAAAAGTCGCTGAAGAAAACATCCGCTTTCCATACCTGTCCATGGTCCTTGAGTCCTTGTTAGGAGGATGGACAGGTACTGAAGGATCCGCCAGTTCCTTCTTAGTGGCCGCCGCCACCACCATAGCATCCACAGAGACACCCTTGGAAAGGAACTGTTTGTCCGTAGGGGCCGTGATGAATTTGGATGGTCTCCTGGGGACAGGTTCCACAGAATCTGGAGCGCCACGCCTTCCGAGCCACTACCTGCATCAGTGGGTCGAAAGGCGGAGACACCCAGGAGGTGGAGGGTCGGGATCCAAAAGCCTCCAGGTATACCGACTCATCCTCGGAGGGGTCAATTGAGGGCCAATTCCCCCTCTGTTTGAGGAGCTCAAGGATGTCTGAAAAGGAGACATCCTCAGAGGGGGACCGTGGGGAACCCTCCGACTCATCTAAGTCGGTTTCAGATGTAGTAGACTCAGGGGAGTCCGTGTGTTTCCTCTTACACATCCTCTTCCGAGGGGGTTCCCCTGCAGGATCAGGAGAAACCTCGGAAGAGGAGGAAATTCCCAATGGGGAAACCTGGGGCGATGGATCCCTGGGCCTGAGAGCAAGAGGCTGGCAAGAGGCGTCTGCAGGCACTGATGAGGGAGGAGCTAGAGGGATGGACCGTTGACCAGGCTCAGAGGCCAGGACACTCCTCATCACCTCAAAGGCTCCCCTCCCCGGGAGGCCGGAATATCCCCGCTCCGAGGAAACAGGAATGCCCGGCTCCACTGAGAGGGAAGGCTCCGAGGCCGATGTCGGCGCCGAGCTTACCAAAGCCGAAGCCCCGAGAGGGAGAGCGGGGTCAGACAAGGGTCCGATGCCACTAGCCCCCTCGGAGCAGACAAGGGAAACCCGAAGACCGGATCCCTCCAAGGAAGGTCTCAAGGAGGAGATCGGAGCCGAGGATGACGGAGCCGAAGGATGTATTGGCTCCGGCACCAAAACAGTCGCTGTCCCGAGAAGCTCCGGCTCCGAACTCTGAAGTGGAGTCGGAGGAGGAAGTCCAAGGGGTGAGGCTATAGCCGAAGTCTGTTGAGACGGGCTATGGAGCATTTGGGCCAGTGCCTGAGACTTCAACAGCCTGCTTACCACCCTCTCCAAGTCGTGGTCAGACAGCCTGGAAGATCTCGAAGATCGGCTCCGATGGCCCCGCCCCGACAAAAGGGGAGACCCCGGAGCCGAGTGGATACTCAGTAATGAAGGGGACCGAGATCTCTTTCGGGACGGAGCCATCGGAGCCGAAGTCCCTGAACACTGTGATGGAGCCGAAGGTTTCTCGCCCGATGCTGGATAAAGTGTCGGCTCCAGCCGGAGCCGACAAGGCTACAGTAGATAAGGTATCGGAGCCAGCCGGCACCGAACCCACTACTTTCGAGGCAGATACATCGGTTCCAGCCGAGCGATCTCGCCCGACGGAGCCGGAGCCACCGGAGGAGGCTTGGAAACTGAAGCCTGAGCCTTCGGTGGCTTAGAAGGTTTCCCAGACCCTGCTTTAGAGGGAGAACCTTCTGGCTTAAGTAAGCCACGGAGGATAAGTTTATTCCTCCTCTCCTGCAGGACTCTCTGGCTAAAAGAGTGACACAAAGCACAGGAGTCCTGCAGGTGCAAAGGCCCCAGGCAATAAACACAAGAAGTGTGACCGTCTGTCAGAGACATTTTCTGACAGCACGAGTCACACTTCTTGAAGCCTGAGACCTTGCCTTCCCTAGACATAACCTAGGAGGAAGAAAACACAGACACAAACCCCAACAAACACACAAAATTAATCCCCTACACAAACACACAGGAAGGGATTAACAACTGGGGTTTTAGGCCTAACTAAAACTTTACACTAAAAGTTTAAAAAGGGTATAAAAGTTTTAAAAAACAAGGGAATAGGGTGGGCTGTAAAACTACTACAGACTATACTATGACTAAGAGGGAAAACTAAAACCCTAACTAAGCTTCTCTTTCTTTGACAAGAAATTCACTTACCTCTGCTGGTAAAGGAGACCTCTTTCGCTAAGCGGCAAACGAGATCTGGGGTAGTTCCGCCTTGCATCATGGGATATAGGGTTGCCTCGAGCTGGTAAAAGGAGTTCCTAAGCTAAAGCAAGTGCCGAGTCGGAGCCGAGGATCGGCTCCGAACCCATCCAGCAAGAATGAAGGCGAGATTGACAACTTAACATTCATCTTGTAACATGCTCTACTGGAGCAACAAGGGATATACCCAAATGAGAACACAGTGCAAGCTACAAGGTAGTAGGTATCATGAACCTCACACAGCCTATAAGAGAAATAAGGGAGATGAGAGTTACAGGTCATTTTTAGAGTAACAGAATATTAATAGTAGGGAATGTGTAATACATTAATAGAAATGGTAGACAAGCATAGGGAGACCAGAGTAATAGTTAAGTTGGGAGAGAAGAGGAAATAGGAAAATGGGGTGAAGTAAAAGGAAGTCATGTGGAGTGAG
Source organism: Protopterus annectens (assembly GCF_019279795.1). NCBI lineage: Eukaryota > Metazoa > Chordata > Ceratodontiformes > Protopteridae > Protopterus > Protopterus annectens. The sequence continues at coordinate 416,983,967 of NC_056746.1, forward strand.
AGCAGGAACGTACTACACATTCTCTTAAAGAAGCTTGCAAATGTGTCGACAAATTACCAAGATAAAAAAAAAAGACTTTTTACAAAGAGCAGTTTTGAAAGTTTCACTTCCTGGCCAAGTTACTCGTCCCATCTCACCTCCTTCAATGAGCTACAGTCTCACATTTCCAGATTGGCTAGCTTCAACTCATTAGTCAACTTTACATGACAACAGACATCAAACAAGTCACAGCCTGGTGTGCCACTAAAACTGTTCCCTCATATGTCTCTTCACTTCTGAATAACATTTCCCAGGAATTATTTAAAAAAGCACACACAGCAAGCCAGAGTTTAGGCCACTCTATCCAATAATTAAAACGTGCATAGTAGAATATTCAACTGGAATTGCAATCTGGCTACTCATGTGGTTATCTCTGTATAGTTATTCTGTTATAGCATAATCTGAACTAAAATATTTAATCCCAGGCTTTACATAACAATGAAACTGTTTTTTTTCTTCTTAACAATGACCTCTCAAGCCTCTGATGTGACCCACTACTTTCTATTACTAATGCTTTATGTCGTCTGCCTTAGTTGAATACTTGCAGTATATCTCTCATTTTCTCAGCAACACACTCAGAGAAAACTTCCAAATTAGACACTTTTTAAAACAGCAAAACTACTGATTTAGTAAGCTCACAAAATCAGACTACATGAATTAGCATCCTTTCTCTGACACACACACACACACACACACACACACGCCTTTAATTGCAATGAATGTCATCACTTGTTCATGAGAATCCAACACCTTTTTCAAAAAGCATTATTGATTGTAGTATGCCAGAGCAAAAGTATAAGCCAAAATGAGGGACACTTGTGGGGTACTCTGATCATAGAAAGTTACTAGGCTATTGGCCCCCTGAGGCCCTTACAAGCCTAGCCATGAATTTAGCCCATGTTCCAACAAGGACATAGGTGGAATCCCAGGGGTGTATTTTCTATTCCATATCCAGTTATCCAGGTTGCTCTTAAAAAGGTTTAATGAGGTACTCTGCTTTACATGGAGAGGGAGTCTGCTCCACCAAAGGGGGAGTCTCTGGGACACACATCTGTCCTACCAACAAGTCCTATAGATGTCACAGACCATGTTGAGGTCTCGCGTGTGGGTTACTTGAGTGGAGCTCGACTTGCAGTTATGCAGCAGTCCCATCAGGGTGGGGTCTGAGACTGCTTTGTATGCCAGACAGAGGTAACCTCTGAGGAGTCTGTAGGAGACTGAGTAGAGGGGACAGAGCTTTTCGCCTGTCTGTGTAGGGCAGATGTTTGAGGATCTGGATTCTCTGGGTGAGTAATCTCTGTGTTCTCTCCAGCTGCTGCATGTGCTTTATGAGGTACATGCCGAAAGGGGCACTGTATTAGTTAATTGGTCTTATAAGGGAAGACTACAGGGATGTTATGGTCACCTTGTCCCTAGGATGAGATACCCTTACTAATAAGGTGGGCCATGTAGAAAGCTTTCCGTACAATGGAGGCTATATGGTGGTCAAAAGTCAGTTTGCTATTAACCAGGGTTCCCAAGTCCCTCACGACTGACAGCGTGCTTAGTGCCTTATTATCAATGAGATAATTTGTGGTGACGTCATTCTCCCCAAAAGGGATAATGATGCATTTTTTGGTATTCAGTTTGAGGGCATGTTTCTAGCACCAGTCATTTGTTTGGGTGAGACCCTCTTCTTGGAGGATGTCCACATCACTAGGGAAATTCATGACAGCACCCAGCTTGCAGTCATCTGCAAACTTGGTCAGCCACAGCCCACTAGATTTGGTCTGCACCTCTGAGAAGCATATCTCAAACAGCAGAGGCCCCATGACCGATCCCTGGGGTACACTGCTTGTTACGGGTCTACTACTTGAAGTGACTTCCCCTATTTTGATTAGGTGGGTACTATCAGTGAGACAGTTTGCTACTCATCTGGTAACATATGGATTGATGCCTTGTTGAGAGAGTTTATGTATTATATCCGCGTGGGGTAGTATCAACGGCCTTGGCTAGATCAAGGTAGACTGTGTGCACCATCTTCCCCTCATCTGTGGCCTTGGTGACTGTCTCAAAGAAGTCGACTAAATTTAACAGGCATGACCTCCCCTTGACAAAACCAAACTGTGTGGGATCAAGTGTTTGGGGGTTGCCAATCTCCTTGTTAATGAGGTCCATGATAATCCGCTCCATGGCCTTGCAAATCAGGCTGGTTAGGCTGATGGGTCTATAATTTCCTGGATCGGTGGACCCTCCAACTTTGTGCAAAGGGATGACAGTAGCTGCCCTCCACTCGACTGGGATGAAGCCGGTACTCAGGCTTTGGTTGAATATGGTGCATAATGGTGCTGCAAGTTCCTGCCTGAGTTCATGTAGGACACAGCCAGGATGTTATCAGGTCCCATGGAGGCTGTATTTCTTTTGCCTTTCAGAGAGCAGTGATGACTTGCTCCTAGAGATAAGGGGAGGGGGGCAGGTACTGGAAATGTCCTGATTTACTGATGGGGGGGGGGGGGCAGAGGAGTGAAGTTTTCACTGAATCGGTCAGCCAGCAGGTTGGATAATTCTTACAGAGTTTGTATATGTGGTGTCCTTGACCACCAGTTCTGAGCAGATCTGGGTGCTTCCCTTGAGATTGCAGCTATATCTGAAGAAAGCCTTATAATTGTCTTTAGTAGATGTGGCCAGTTTGGACTCCAAGTTTGCTTTGGAGGATTTCACTAGTGCTCTTATTTGCTTGTTCAGGCTAAGGACAGATTGCTTCCAATTAGACACCTGCTCCTTCTTGATCCTGGACAGCAATTTTTTCCTTTTATTATAGAGTTTATTTGTTGTAGATGTCCACCAGACAGGTTTACTCTTCCTTGAGGAGGAGGATTTTGTCCCGATTCCATGCAGCTATATAAATGCTCATATAGTACTTTGGTGTAAGTCTGGACATATGTGCCAGTTTCTGTGGAGGGGAAGGGGGCTGTGAAGTTGTTTATACCATCCCTCAGGAGGCTGTAATCGGCTTTGGAGAAGTTTTTTTGTTTGACTGTAGCTGGGGCGGGGGGGGGGGGTTGGGGGAGATTGTGACTTTGAAAGTGACAGCTTAGTAGTCAAGAGATCCAACACTCCTACTCATCTGTTCTCCACTGCAACCACCCCAAATCACACAGACATGTACATACTTTAACATTTGTTTACCGGGAAATTCAAACTGGGGCAGAGCCCATTTTCAGCACAGGTCCAAGGAGAAACACTCTAGCTGCATGTCTTTGGAATGTGGGAGGAAACCGAAGTACCCAGAGGAAACCTTTGCAAATGCAGAGAGGACATGCAAAAGGCACCCTAACCGAGAAATGAACCAGAGAACCTCTTGCTGTTAGGCAGCAATGCTAACCACTGCATCACTGCACCTCCCACATTAACCCAGGCCATACATTCATGACACACATGTATTGAAACAGTACCAGCAGCTGTGATACTATATTCAAAATAGGTTACTCAAACAATGTACTGAAACACAGTGCAATGCATATGTCTTAATCAAGCAATGATGAAATCACTAGGGACCATGCTGAGCACAGTTTTACTCTTAATTAGTCCATTTCACAATGCATAACATTCACACCACACTTACAAAGGCACACCTCCACATTACAAACACACAACATGCCAGTCAGTCATCTTTGAGGCTTTTCTTACCTCTCTGCAAAACACTGCTGTAATGGCTTTGGCAAACAAAAACACTTGAATGCCAACTGAGGACTCCCATCCCTACCTACGGCAGTCAGTCCACTGCACTTACTCAAGTGTCCCTCTCAGCAGGGCAGTAAGCACGTCAGTACAGATTTGCTCCATAGTTCTTTTACACTACACACACACAAAATAATGATACATGGTTAATGTGGGCAAATCTGTTAACTCAATCTCACCACACTTGTCTCCAAACCAGTCTTATACCTCCTGCTACCCATCAATATTCGAGTTCATAACTCTAAACCTTGTTGTCCATTACACTTGGACTAAAAGACAGACAGAACCACACAAGCATTACACGTGTTGGTGAACTGTAGGACTTGGACTCCCTCTTCTCAAAACAGTGCTGTAATGGCTAAGAGGGGCAAAAATAAGAAGTTATGTACCTACCATAACGTTCCATGTTAGTTGTCTTCTCTCGCCTTCTTTCTTGCTTGATGGGTTCGGAGCCGATCCCTCGGCTCCGACTCGGCACTTGCTAAGCTCGAGAGTCACTTTTACCAGCTCGAGGCAGCCCCATATCCCATGATGCAAGGCGGTAAGTACCCAGATCTCGTTTGCTGACAAAGGGCAATAGCACCAAGCATAAAATACTTCCCAAAGGAAGAAAGAAACTTATAGATGAAAAAAGGACCAGGTCTGAATGGTCTTTAGCATAACAGTTTCTTATACAAGGTCTGTCCAGGCCAGGGGGAAGGAGGGAGGGTCGCAAGAAAGAAGGCAGAGAAGACAACTAACATGGAACGCTATGGTAGGTACATAACTTCTTAATGTTAAGTTGTCAATCTCGCCTTCATTCTTGCTTGATGGGACCGCGTCCCTAGCACCTCTATCCTGGGTGGCTCAATGGAACAAACTCTTGAGGACTGTAGAGCCAAAACTGGCTCTGTCCCTGGAGGCCAAGTCCAATTTGTAATGGGAAACAAAAGTGTGAGGAGTAGCCCAAGTGGCCGCTGCACAAATAGTGTCCAAAGGAAGTCTAGCTTGAAAAGCTGTAGAAGTAGCTAAGCTCCTAGTTGAATGTGCTTTAGGTTTTGAGCACAGCTGTTTTCCCCTGAGCGTATAATAAATTTCAGAGATGACCGAAGAAAGCCATCTGGACAAAGTCACTTTAGAAACAGGAAGGCCTTTTTTATTATCCGCATAGGAAACAAAAAGTTGATCAGATTTTCTAAATTTTTTTGTTCTGTCCAAATAATATCTAAGTTGACGGTGGACATCAAGATAATGTAGCTTTTGTTCAGCTCTATCTGAATAGTTAGGAAAAATACCGGAGATCAATGGATTGATTCAAATTGTTCTTTGAAGCGACCTTAGGTAAAAGGTTGGGTTAGTTCTCAAAGATACTCTGTCTTTGTGAAAACCAAATAGGGGTCGAACCGAAAGAGCATGAAGTTCAGACACCCTCCTGGCAGATGTAATAGCCACTAGGAATAACGCTTTCCAAGAAAGATATTTCAGGAACAAGAAACAGCTGGCTCAAGGGGAAGAATCAAGGAAGTCAGCACTAAATTTAGATCCCACTGAGGAGGAGGATTCCTGATTGGAGGTTTTAGTAGGAAAATTCCTTTCAAGAAGGCCCTGCAGAGCCTATGGGACATAATATTATGATCTGCTATCCCGACATGAAAATTGGAAATAGCAGCCAATTGAACTCTGACTGTGGAAGAAGAGGAGCCTGCATGAAAAATCTCTGCTAAGAAGTCCAGAGCTGCCTGAACAGGGCAGTAAAGGATCAATATTTTGGGCCTTAGCCCAATAAGAGAAACGTTCCATTTGCTTGTGTAAATCCTCCTGGTAGAGGATTTTAGTGAAGCTACTATGATGTCTCTAACTGGGTTACAGATCAAAGGAAGCCTGGCTAAGGAAGGAAGTGGAGCAACCATGCTGTGAGGTTGAGAGAAGGGATTGACCGCAGCTGACCCGATTGGTGAATCAGAAGATCTGGCACTGGGTCCAGATGCCACGGCTGCACCAAAAGGTGATGATGGAGGAACGGAACCAAACTTGTCGAGGCCAGTAAGGGCAATGAGAATCAATTTGGCTCTCAAAACGGTAGCTTTCTGGATCACCTGAGGGATCAGAGGAAATGGAGGGAAGGCATAAAGAAGTCCCTGGGGCCAATCCTGGGTCAGAGCGCCTCTGGGGGGATGGCCTGATAGAGGGAAGAGGCTGAAGAAATCTGGACATTTGCTGTTTTGGGGAGTAGCAAAAGATCGCAACATGGACGACCCCATTCCAGAAAAATCTCTTCCGCTATAGATTGCTTGAGAGACCACTCGTGAGGCATGAGGATAGCTCTGCTCAATCTGTCCGCTATAATGTTGGTTTTCCCAGGGATATGCTGCTACCAGAAACCGATGAGAGGAGATCGCCCATTGCCAAAGTCTGAGCGCTTCGACACAAGGGGTAGGACTTGGTTCCGCCTCTGTTTGTTGATATACCAAACTACAGACATGTTGTCTGTGTGGACTGCAATTGTCCCTACGGGAAGAAAGTCGCTGAGGGCTTGCAACCCTAAAAGCACTGCTCTCATCCCCAGGACATTTATGTGCAGATGGTACTCGAACGGTTGCCACGCCCCATGAACCATCCTGCCCTGATAATGACCCCCACCCGATCAGGGAGGCATCCGTGGTGACAGTGGCTATCGGGATGGAGGTACAAAGTACCTGCCTTGGTGAACCTGAGACGATGTGATCCACCAAGCAAGATGCTCTTTGATGTCTGTGTCACCAGAATCTGGTGACGCATTGAAGTTGCTGGTATGACCACTGTGTGAACAGCATCCACTGAAGAAGGCGCATGTAGAATCGAGCCAGGGGAAGAAGAGTAATGGCCGCAGCCATGAGACCTAATACCTTTAGAACCATTCCGGCCTGTATTTTCTTGCTGGCCAGAATGATCCTGACATGAGTCTGAATGTCTGAAACTCTTTGTTCTGTAAGGGTAGCTGACATCCGAACAGTGTTTAAGTTTGCGCCTATGAAGGTAATAGACTGGCAGGGCGATAAGGATGACTTTTCAAGTTGATTGAGATGCCCAAATGAGAACAAAGGTCTATTGTGTAATCCCTGGCTTGTATAAGCTGATGCCTGGTGGTGGCTGACAGGAGCCAGTCGTCGAGATACGGAAACACCTGAATCCTTGACGCCTCAGGTGAGCCGTGACCACTGCCATGCATTTGGTGAACACTCTGGGGCTGTAGTGAGACCAAAGGGCAGGGCTCTGAACTGGAAATGACTGGACCCCAGCCGAAAGCAGAGAAATCTCCTGGAGCGCCTGTGAATTTTGATATGATAGTACGATCCTGAAGATCTATTGAGCACATCCAGTTGTCCTTCTGTAAGAAGGGCAGAATTGACTGAAGAGTGACCATTCGAATCTTGTCTTCCTGACAGACTTGTTGAGTCTGCTGAGATCCAATATTGGTCTCCAGTCTCCCGCCTTTTGGGGACCAAAAAGAACCTTGAGTAGATTCCGGCTCTGAATGGTCTATTGTAACTGGCTGAATGGCTCTTTTGCAGTAGTTTTGATTTCTGACTCTGCAATCTCCTTAGACCGGTGGTACATCTGGAAGGGAACTTGAGGGGAAGGGACTTTCCTCGAAAGGAATTATGTAACCCTTGGATATGATCGACTGTACCCATCTGTCTTGAGTGAGGGAATGCCAGGCTTCTGGGTACAGTGATAATCTTCCCGACTGCCTCCAAGGAGGGACAGCCGGGCAACACCTCAGGGATGCTGAAAGGGCTTGTCAGAGAGAGGCTCCCTGTTTCCCTGGTTCTTCGGACCCCTCTGCCTCTAGAGCGCTGCCTGTTGTTGTTACCCCTCTGCCTCTAGGGGTAAACTGACCACGTGAATCCGGGCGTGACTCCTTGGGATTTACGGAACCATTATCTTCCCACCCTTCTGTCCTTTGGGATAAGGCCTAGAAGGGTGGAAAACGGACTCCAACAGCAGAAAGAGTCTTGCCGCCCTGCTCGCACCTGGTCAAGGTTTCTTCACCTGAGGGCCAAACAAAGCTGACCCATCAAAGGGAGAATTTGTGAAGGACGCCTTAAAGGGATCCGCAAAATCACATAGCCGCATCCAGGCTTGGCGCCTAAGAGCCACACCTGTGCCTGCGGCTCTACTCGCCCATCCGCAGCATAAGATATTAGCCGCATGGAGGAGTTTGCAATGGAATTGAGGGTTCCTAGCTGAGAAGCAATTTTTCTTGAGCCCCTGCAGCTGTAGGATCCTGAACTACTTCTCCCAGCTCCTTCAGGATATCCTCTGGAGTCTGGTGAAGTGACATAGGTAATTCAGCTTAACGCATAGCAAAGGTCGCTGAGGAAAACATCCGCCACTGCATCTATCCATGGTCCTAGAGTCCTTATTAGGAGGATGGACGGGCACGGAAGGATCTGCAAGTTCCTTTTGGTGGCCGCAGCCACCACCATGGCATCAGCGGGACACCCTTAGTAAGGAATTGTTTGTCACACGGGCAGTGATAAATTTTGAAGGCCTCCTAGGGACTGGCTCTACAGAGTCAGGAGCTGCCCACGCCTTGTGCAATAACCTGCATAAGGGGGTCGAAGGCGGAGACACCCAGGAGGTGGAGGGCCGAGATCCAAACGCCTCTAGATATACTGACTCATCCTCAGAGGGATTGTTGGTGGGCCAGTTTCCCTCTGTTTCAGAAGTTCTAGGATGTCTGAGAAGGAGACATCCTCAGAGGGGATCTAGGGATCCCTCTGACTCATCAAAGTCAGTATCCAAGTGACAGACTCGGGAGTCTACATGCTTCCTTCTACAAGTCCTCTTCCTAGGAGGATCTCCAAACATCAGGAGAATCCTCGGAAGAGGGGAAATTCCCAATGGGGAAACCTGAGGCGGAGGATCTCTGGGTCCTGTAGCAAGAGAAGTGGCAGAGATGTCAACAGGTACTATAGAGGGAGGAGCTACGGAACAGACTGCTGACTGATACCAGTGGCCAGTACACTCATCACCTCGAATGCTCCTCCCAGGCAGGTCCGAGAGAACCCGCTCCAAGAGCTAGGAACCCAGGGACCACCGAAAGGGAAGTCTCCGAGGCAGATGTCGGAGCCGAGCTCACCAAGGCCGAGGCTCCAAGGGGAAGAGCGGGTTCGGACAAGGGTCCGATGCCACTCACCCCTCGGAGGAGACCATGGAAGCCCCACCACCTAATCCTCTAAGGAAGGTCTCAAGAGGAGATAAGAGTAGAGGCTGAAGGAACAGAAGGGGTATCCGCCTCCAGCCGTAGCAGTAACCATTCTCAAGACTCCAACCCAAGCTCTGGGGTAGAGTTGAAGGAGGAACTGTAACGGGTGTGGACCAACAGTCGCCTGTTGAGACGGACTGTGTAACATTTGGGCCAGTACCTGTGACTTAAGTAATCTACTGACCACTCTCTAGGTCATGATCTGACAACCTGGATGACCTTGAAGATCGGCTCCGATGGCTCCGCTCCGATAGAAGAGGTGAAGCCGAGCCGAAAGTATCGGCTCCAAGGAAGGAGACCTCGACCTCTTCCTGGAATGAGCCATCGGAGCCGATACTATAGATCCTGTCGGAGCCGACCTCGGAGCCGACAGGAAGCTCGATGTATCGGCTCCAGCCGGAGCCGATACAGCCACCAAAGTAACGGTGTCGGAGCCGATCGAGCCGACACCGATGCCTGTGCCACATGGGTGTCGGAACCGATCGGAGCCGACATCGGCGGTCAATACAGATTCGCACCGATAGCCATCGGTGCCGGCTTTGTTGCCAGAATCGGCTCCAGCCGAGCCGATCTCGACTCAGTACGAAGTCGGAGCCGAGGCCACAGGCTTAGATACAGAAGCCTGGGCCTTGGAAGGTTTTGCTGATTTTAGTGGAGCCGACTTAGCCGGAGAGCCCTCCGCTTAAGAAGGCCCCTAAGTATCAGCTTATTACTCTCCTGCAGGACTCTCTGGCTGAAGGAATGACAAATAGCACAGGAGTCCTGCAGGTGAAGAGGGCCCAGACAACACAGGCAAGAAGTGTGACCGCCTGCCAGAGTCATCTTCTGACAGCACAAGTCACACTTCTTAAAACCTGAGACCCTCTCCTTTGACATGGTGCTGAAAAAACACACGCACACCAGTCAAAATTAACTTAAATAAAATACCAAAAGGTATTCTATAAAACCAACACACACACCCTAACAGGGGATGGGATAGGAAAAGTTTGACTAACAAAATTAAAGGAGACAGGGATTTTCTGTCAGAAAAGGTACAAAATAAACTTAAAACTATCAATAAAAGGTTTTTACTAAAAGGGGCTTAAATCTCACAAAGTGAATAACTTACCAGGAGCTGGTAAAAAGAAGACCTCCTAAGCGTAAACGAGATCTGGGTACTTATCGCCTTGCATCATGGGATATGGGGCTGCCTCGAGCTGGTAAAGTGACTCTCGAGTTAGCTATAGTGCGAGTCGGAGCCGAGGATCGGCTCAACCCATCAAGCAAGAATGAAGGCAGATTGACAACTTAACATTGAAGTTATGTTCTTACCATAACGCTCCATGTTAGTTGTCTTCTCGCCTTCTTTCTTGCTGGATGGGTTCGGAGCCGACCTCGCCCGACTCGCCACTCTAAAAGCTCGAGAGTTGGTTCCACCGGCTCGAGGCTCCCCTTATATCCCACAATGCTAGGCGGTAATACCTCAGATCTCGTTTGTAAGCTAGGCCCAGCCAGAAAGAAATCCAGTACTACTGGAAATGGGAAAAAAACCCACCTCTATAAAATGACAGAAGGAAGGTGACCTAAAACCTGATGAAGGAATAAACACACAGTATAGTATATACCTATATACAATAGAGGTGGTAGGAAGAAAGGTCACAATCAAACTCCTCTAGGTCTGTCCAGGCTAGGGGGAAGGAGGGGGAAGAGAAGGCGAGAAGAAGACAACTAACATGGAACGTTATGGTAAGAACATAACTTCTATATGTTAAGTTGTCGATCTCGCCTTCATTCTTGCTGGATGGGACCGCGTCCCTAGCACCTTGTCCCGGGTGGCCTATCGGAACAGACTCTTGAGTACAGTGGAACCAAAGTTAGCTCTATGTCTAGAAGCTAAATCCAACTTGTAATGAGAAATGAAAGTGTGAGGAGTAGCCCATGTAGCTGCTGCACAAATCGTATCAATAGGCAGCCTATCTTGGAAAGCTATAGAAGTAGCCAATGCTCTAGTAGAATGAGCCTTAGGTCTGTTAGGCAACTTCTGATGTCTAATCTCATATACAAAGGAAATCAAGGATGTAAGCCATCTGGAGAGTAAGTAATACTTTCGAAACTGGAAGGCCATTTCTGCCTTCTGCATAAGAAACAAACAATTGGTCAGTTTTTCTGGTCTGTTTGGTCCTATCCCATACCTTAACTGTCGATGAACATCTAGCCAATGTAATTTCTGTTCAGACCTGTTAGAATAGTTAGGAAAAAAACACAGGAAGGTCAATGTTTTGATTTAGATTTGCTGCAGAGGCTACTTTAGGCAAAAAGGAGGGATTGGTCCGTAAGGATCCCCTATCCTTATAAAACAAAAGATATGGTGATCGACTGCAGAGTGCATTAAGTTCTGAGACCCTTCTAGCCGAAGTAATGGCTACCAAAAAGAGTGTCTTCCAGGATAGCAATTTCAATGAACAGGAAGCTGCAGGTTCAAAGGGGGGAAAATCAAAGATGTGAGAACTAAATTAAGGTCCCAAGAAGGAGGAGGATTTCTTATAGGAGGCTTGAGAAGAAAAACTCCCTTCAAAAAAGCTTTGCAAAGCTTGTGAGACATGATGGCAGAATCAGAGATGCCCACATGAAAGTTAGATATAGCTGCTAACTGAACCTTAAGGGTAGATGGAGACGAACCTGCGTGGAATAATTCGGCTAAGAAATCAAGCACCGTCTGAATGGGAGCAGTGAAGGGATCTATGTCCCTTTCTTGAGCCCAATAGGAAAAACGTTTCCACTTACTAAGATAAATCTTCCGGGTGGAAGATTTATGGGAAGCTATTAAAATATCTCGAACTGAGTGAGATATTTGAGGAAGCCTGGCTAAGGTTGGAATCGGAGGAACCAAGCAGTGAGGTTCAGAGAGGGGAGGGAGCGATGTAACTGACCAGACTGGTGGATGAAAAGATCTGGAACTAGGTCCAGATGCCAGGGTTGCTCCAACAGAAATTGGTGTAGAAAAGGGAACCAAACCTGACGAGGCCAGTAAGGGGCAATGAGGATCAATGAAGCCTTCTGAGCGATAGCTTTCTGTATCACTTGAGAGATTACTGGGAAGGGAGGAAATGCATACAGAAGTCCCTGGGGCCAAATTTGGACTAGAGCGTCCCTGCTGGGATGGCCTGGTAGAGGAAAGAGGGTGAAATAATCTTTGCACTTGCTGTTTTGGGGAGTAGCAAAAAGGTCGCAGCAAGGCTGGCCCCATTTTTGAAAAATCTCCTCCACAATCGAATTTTTCAGAGACCACTCGTGAGGCATGAGAATAGCTCTGCTCAATTTGTCCGCAATGAGAATGGACTTTCCGGGGATGTGCGTTGCTATCAGAAACCGTTGAGAAGAAATCGCCCATTGCCACAGTCTGAGTGCTTCTCGACATAGGGGGTAGGACCTGGTTCTGCCTTGTTTGTTTATATACCACACTACAGACATGTTGTCCGTCTGAATTGCTATCGTTCCCAAAGGAAGAGAGTCTTGAAGGGCTTGCAACGCTAAAAGCACTGCTCTCATCTCTAGGACATTTATATGCAAGTGGCGTTCGTCTGGTTGCCAAATGCCCTGGACTGTCCTGCCCTGAAAATGCCCCCCCCACCCAATCAGGGAGGCGTCCGTTGTCAGAGTAGCAACCGGAGGGGGAGGGACAAATGGTCTTCCTAGGAAGAGCTGGGGGGAAGAAATCCACCAAAGGAGATGATTCCTGCATGCTTGCGTTATCACAATGGTGTGGGACATCGGAAGTTGTTGGTATGACCATTGTGTGAAGAGCATCCATTGTAAGATTCTCATGTGAAATCTGGCTAACAGAAGTAGAGGGATAGCAGCCGCCATAATCCCCAGTACTTTTAGGACTAACCTGACTTTGATTCTGTTGCTGTGGAAAAGAAGGGAGACTAGTTTGTGTATGTCTGCTATCCTTTGGTCTGTGAGTCTCGCAGACATGTTGACTGTGTCCAGATTTGCGCCTATGAAGGTAATAGCACGACAAGGCGACAAAACAGACTTTTCGCAATTTATTGAGATGCCTAGCTTTCGAAATATGCGAAAAGTATAGTTTCTGGCAAATAGCAGAAGATGCTTGGTGGGAGCTGTAAGGAGCCAGTCGTCCAAGTATGGAAACACCTGGAATCCTTGACGTCTCAGGTGAGAGGCCACCACTGCCATGCATTTGGTAAACACCCGGGGGGCTGTGGTGAGTCCAAAGGGCAGGGCTCTGAATTGAAAGTGACTGGTTCCCAGCCTGACGCGGAGGAATCTCCTGGAGCGTCTGTTCATTTTTATGTGATAGTACGCATCCTGGAGGTCTATAGAGCACATCCAGTATTCCTTTCCCAGTAGGGGTAGGATGGATTGCAACGTGACCATCCGAAATCTTGTTTTCTTGACAGACTTGTTCAAGATGCCGAGGTCTAAAATGGGCCTCCAGTCCCCTGTTTTCTTTGGAACCAAAAAGAATTTGGAGTAGATTCCGGATCCTTGCTGGTCTGCTGGCACTGGCTGAATGGCTCTTTTTGCAAGCAACTTTGATATTTCTAACGCTGCTTGATCCCTTTGAGCGGGTGGAACATCTGGAAGGGATTTTTTTGATTGATTTGGGATGCGAAAGAATGGAATGGAATAGCTTTCGGAAATGATGGACTGTACCCACTTGTCTTGAGTTAGGGATCGCCAGGCTTCTGGGTACAGTGATAATCTTCCCCCGACTGCCTCCGAAGATGGACAGTCGGGCAACACCTCAGGGATGCTGGAAGGGCTTATCGGAAAAGGTTTCTCGATTGCCCTGGTTCTGGACCCCCTGCCTCTAGGGCGACGTCTACCATTATTGTTCCCCCCTCTGCCTCTAGAGGGGAACCGACTCTGTGCATCAGGCAAAGCCCCTTGATATTGCTTGCGGAACCACATTTTCCCACTTTTCTGGCCTTTGGGGTAAGGCCTAGGAGGAGTAGAAAAACGGACTCCGACGGCAGAAAGAGTTTTGCCATCCGTCTCGCACCTTGTCAAAGTTTCTTTCACTTGAGGACCAAAAAGGGACGATCCATCAAACGGGGAATTAGTGAAAGACTTCTTAAAGGGTCCGCAAAATTGCATAGCCGCATCCAGGCATGCTGGCGTAAGGCCACACCTGTCCCTGCGGCTCTGCTCGCTCCATCAGCCACATATGAGAGGAGGCGCATGGAGGAGTTAGCTATAGAATTTAGTGTAGCCAGCTGAGCGTTCATCTTGTCCTGAAAACCCGCAGCCGTAGGATCCTTTAACATCTCACTCGCTTCCTTGATCAAGTCCCTTTGAAGACGAGTGAAATGACAGAGGTAGTTCAGCGAACGCATTGAAAAGGTCGCTGAGGAAAACATCCGCTTCCCATACCTTTCCATAGACCTAGATTCCTTGTTAGGGGGATGGACAGGTACTGAAGGATCAGCTAGTTCCTTCTTAGTGGCAGCAGCTACCACCATAGCATCCACAGAAACTCCCTTAGTCAGAAATTGCTTGTCTGCTGGTGCTGTAATGAACTTTGAAGGTCTCCTGGGGGTTGGGTCAACTGAGTCAGGAGCCGTCCAAGCCTTTTTTGCTACCACCTGCATAAGGGGGTCAAAGGGGGGAGACACCCAGGAGGTGGAAGGGCGAGAGCCGAACGCCTCAAGATACACAGATTCATCCTCCGAAGGGTTAAGGGTCGGCCAATTTCCCCTCTGTTTCAAGATCTCCAGAATGTCTGCAAAGGAGACATCTTCAGGAGGGGAACGGGGGGAACCCTCAGAATCCTCTAAATCCGTGTCAGAGGTGACAGACTCAGGTGAGTCTATGTGCTTCCTCTTGCACTTTCTCTTCCTAGGGGGCTCTCCTGCCAATGCAGGAGAGGCCTGGGAAGAGGATGAGATCCCCACAGGGGACTCTTGAGGAGCTGGCTCTCTGCGGTCTGGGATGAGGGAGTGAGTAGACATCACCTGAGGCACCGAAGAGGGAGGGAGGGACGGACGGAGCCGACTGTGGAGTTGAACAGGGTTCCAACACACTCCGCATGACCTCGAAAGCACCCGTCAGGTAGAGCCAGAGGTCCCCGCTCCGAAAAGCTGAAAACCTCCCTCGGCACCGACAGTGATGGTTCCGAGGCCGATGTCGGAGCCGAACTCACCAGCGCCGAAGCACCGAGAGGGAGAGCGGGGTCGGACAAGGGTCCGATGCCACTCACCCCCTCGGAACAGACGGAAGTCCGGCGCCGAGATTCTTCCAAGGAAGAAATTGGAGCCGACGATGGAGCCGAAGACAACGGTATCAGCTCCGATGCTACCACAGTCTTGAGTCCGAAACGCCCCGGCTCCGAACTCAAGGGAGTCGGAGGAGGAACATTTTGAGGAATAGGATTAGGCATCGACTGATGAGTCGGGCTCTGAAGCATTTGGGCCAGTGCCTCGGACTTAAGAAGTCGACTCACTACCCTCTGAAGGTCATGGTCAGACAGTCTCGATGACCTAGAGGAGTGAGATCTATGGCTCCATTCAGACAGCAAGGGAGATGCTGGAGCCGAATGAACGGAGCCAAGGGACGGTGACCTAGACCTCTTCCTAGATGTCGGTTCCAATAGCCTTATTGGAGCCGACTCAGAGATTTCTAATACCTCGGCTCCAGCCGGAGCCGAGGGAACCACAGGAATAAGAGCTAGAGTCTCATCGGCTCCAGCCGGAGCCGATGTAGTAACAGACTTCGACGCCTTAGGTGTCGACTCAGATGCTGGAGTCGAAGACCTAGAAGCCTTAGAGGGTTTGCCCGAAGAAACAGTCGGGGGACCCTCAGGTTTAAGCAAGCCCCGTAAGATGAGCTTATTTTTCCTTTCCTGCAGGACTCTAGGGCTAAAGCCATGGCATACAGCACAAGAGTCCTGCAGGTGTAAAGGTCCCAGGCAGTACACACAAGAAGTGTGACCGTCTGTCAGAGACATTTTCTGACAGCACGAGTCACACTTCTTGAAGCCTGAGACCTTCGAATCCTTAGACATTTTAAGGAACAAGTGTAATCACACACAAGCACTAACACACCGATTACACTACACACTAAATAACACTAACTTAAACTAATAAAATTAGACAGTTTAGTTTTATAAAAGTCCCTACAGAAAACACATACACTCCAAAGGGGAATGGGAGGGCCCGAAAGCCTAAGGGAAGAACATATAAGTTCTTGAGGTAAAAAAAGGTGAAGAACAAGGAGAAAGGGATTAAAATCCTTTAAAGTAAGGGGATACTGTATGGAAAACTAATTTAAAGGGGTTTAGTAAACTTTTTTAAACTGTTTTCTACACTAACCTGAAGCCGGTTGAAGCAACACGTCTCGATAGCTGTAGCGGCAAACGAGATCTGAGGTATTACCGCCTAGCATTGTGGGATATAAGGGGAGCCTCGAGCCGGTGGAACCAACTCTCGAACTTTTAGAGTGGCCGAGTTGGAGCCGAGGTCGGCTCCGAACCCATCCAGCAAGAATGAAGGCGAGATAGACAACTTAACATCTATTGTTACATGTTAACTCAGAAAATCCCACAGACGTTGCAGCAAGCTTATTGCACTAATACCACTATCACCTAAGCAAAGCTTCAAGAAAGTGTCATTCTAACTTTGCTCCACATTTCTGTTACTCCATATATGCAATAATTGCATACACACAGATCCAGAATGTCACATGACCATGATGCAATGGACAGCTCACTACAAAACAGTGTTGCATGGCTAATGTCTCCAAATCAACTGCTGTTTTCTTGTTTTTGCACACAAATACACATGTATGCTTGCCCACCCACCCACATACACACACACACGCCTATATATATATATATATATATATATATATATATATATATATATATATATATATATATATATATATATATATATATATATATATATATATATATATATATAGCTAGATATAAATATAAACCAAAAAAGCAGCTAACAACTCCAAAAAGCCAAAACTAAAAAAATGAGTTTGAAGAAACTACAATCAGTTGAGGCAGCACCAAAAGAAAAAGTAATCAAAGAGCAAACAAACTGGGACCAAAGTTTAAGCTAAGGGCTTTTGCTCATATTTAATCATGAACTTTATCAGAGCTAAAAACAAAATGGAGGACATCCCTTAAATACATCACTAGTCACATAACATGATTTAAACAGCCATAGTTGTTAAAGTGACATCAACCAAATAAAATGTTTTAACAACTGTATATGATGAAAACTATAAATTAATCTACATGTAATAATTTAAAATGACAAAATATTTATAAATCTAAAAACTATTACTTTACTTTAAGCAAACACCTAATAGTGATGTTCTCATTACAATCTGGTAATTTGTAAGCCTATAAAACTATCTGCTAGCTTAATTCCCTTACCTATAAGAGACAATATATCAACAAAAAGGACTGGGTGTAACAATCAACCAAAAAAACAATTCTTAAAATTAAAACAAGTCAGTGAGTGTTTTCCTTTTGTGGCATCCTTCTTTTTGCTGGTTGACACATGTTCATAAATTTTCTTTGAGTGCTTTCTGTTAGTCTTCTCTACAGAGAAACATTTGCATGTTTTACAAGCAGCTAGATAAACAATGAAGGTAGAACTGCAAATTAACCTCCTTTTGGCCCAAAACTCTGCACTACTATGCCTTAATACAATGTCTGACCCCTAATTGATAACCCCAGAAAATTTGCATGCATTATCCCAAAACATCTCATTGTTCATGGTAACAAGTTTGATAAAAATGCTCTCAAAAAGCTTTCTTAAATTAAATTTTTTTACATCATACTAGGCAACAGTGATTTAAGCTCTGTTATTGGGTCTCAACCTAAGTTTAGCTATAAGAAACATTTTGATTTAAGAAATCTTGTGAAACATGAAAAAAAAAGAAATATATATATATATATATATATATATATATATATATATATATATATATATATATATATATATATATATATATATATATATATAGGTCCGATTTGAATTATCAAAATTACAATTTAATGAAAGTTACAACACTGAATCAGTTCTGCTGAAATATCACTTTGCTAGAAACTCACTTAATCGAAGCACACACCACTTGGAACAAATCTATATAAAAACAAATACAAAAACACTCATTCCACAACACTTTTGCAGGGGAACAAGCCCCCCCTGCACCCCCATGTGGGGGGCTGCATCCCCACACCCCCTGCAAATTATATATACCAACTCCAAGATCGCACTACAGTAACAGACATGATATATCTCCAATACTCACTGTATTGCGATCTGCATTAAAAAGTAAGCAGGGTCCTACAACACCACGGCATACTTACCTGTTTACCAGCTTAACTACTTCGCTGAAAAGAACTTGAACTACTAAAACTTCAGCAAAGTGATATTTTGACCGAACGGATTCATTATTGTAATGTTCGCTAAAGTGTAATTTTGATCATTCAAATGAGACCTATATATATAGAGAGAGAGAGACAGAGAAAGAAAGAGAGATAGACATATACATACACGCACACAAACATATATATAAACTAAAAAAAATTGCAAAAAGAAGAAAAAAATAACTAAATACAAATAAAATCTATAAAGAAAAGCAGAACCTGTGTGGAGCGCTTTTGTTCTTTATTTGTAGCAAGAACTTCTTCAGAAAAACATTGTAATGAAAATAATTCAGTGTATAGCTCAATAAATACTGTTTCTGGTACAACTAAACCCACCAATAAAACACTGATGTGTCTTAGTTTCAAAAGAAACTAGAAACTGCTACCAATGTGCGAATGTAATTAAAAGTAATAAAACTCAAGCAAACCCAAAACAAGTCGGAAAAACAAAGCTTAAAGGCAGGAAGGTTACTCAGGGCCTGAGCCAACAAGGTGCACATTTAATGTTAAGCGTTTCATTAAGCCCCCAGAAAGAATCAGTCCCAAGCATTAATTGCCACTTCTATTCACGTACCTTCAGCAAAGTATGAATATCTCCATAAAAACATCAACTTCTTCAAGCAGTATGAACTTAAATTTTTAGAAGTATGTGCAGTACAAACTATGCTTGCTTAATGCATTTTGCAAGTCCTTGTTGTGGATAGCTGCACAGTGCTCTTTTATTCTACTAGAATGTCTCATAGAGGTTTTACCTATGTAGAAATTACTGTAAGTGTCGCAAACCCCAACACAAACTACATTCGAGATATGGCAATCATAAAATATGCAGTATGTAACCTTAAAATTACAATGTTTGGAAGCCAAATTCTGAACGTATGTGGATATAATTACAAACACAACAGGGGCATGAAAACATGCCTAGTATCTTATCAGCATTTACATTCTGTTCAAGTAAAAAAGGTTGATTTGAGTGCTCAAAAGAAACACGTAAGGACTCCGTTGTTTTGAGGGAGAAAGTAGGTGGATCTGCCAGAATTGCAGCAATGTCTCTGCTGCTTCTAATAATTTCCCAGTTCCTAGAAATATCTCATATTGGTTTAAGGTCCAAACAAATTGATAGTGGGAAGCTGAGGGTACGTTCCAAGCCACTGTCTTGATAGTTTACAGGAGGGGTTTGGTTCCTGCTAGTATTCTGATTGGGTGCTTGAGGGGTTTGGTCCAAAAATGTTTGATGGTTGGATATTTGTTGTAAACCATGCTTAAGTATTGGTCTGAATTTGGACCTTCTTGATTTGCTGACTTTGGTGAAAATTCTATCTAGTAGAGGCTTTGGATAATTTCTATCCATGAACAGGCTGATCAGGAAGTAGCTTTCTTTGCTGAAAATATCATCTTTACTGATAATGCGGGAATATCTAACTAAGTGACCTTGTGCAAAATTTCTCTTCATGAAAAACAGGTGCTGACCTGTTGAAGTCCAAATAATTGTTCCGGAAGATTTCCTTAAGGAAAATATTGGAATCCCAACACAAGTTAGTGCCAAGGGTGATTTCAGTATCTAAGAATTGTGCTACAGAGCCACAGCCTGAGATTTTAAAATTGAAAAATGGTATGTTGTTGGAAAGGGATTGAATAAATAGGTCTACTTTCTTTGAAATCTGGGAACTGGGGACATAAAAATGTGTTTTAGGTCTTGTAGCTCTTTGCCCTTTTCTTGTAAGGACTTAAATAGTTCTGCTGCAGAAGCACCAAACAAGCCCTTATTGTCAAAGGGTACATCCATGATTTTAGCCTTTATGTCATCTGGCAAGGGCTGTAGTCTGAGCTAGGAATACCTCCCGAGGACAGACCCTGAAGCAGCAGCTCTGGCAGATGCCGCCACAGCATCTTAGCTACACTTAATTGAATGGCGTGTGACTTGAGTAGAAGAGCTCAGAATGGAGGATAACTGAGCCTTAGAAGGCGAGTCTAAAAGCTCTGAAAGTAGCTTACTGGTGTCATAGAGAAGGGCTAAACAGTATTTTGCCATATGGGTCTGGTACTTTAGGGCTCTAAATGCCAAGGTTGCAGAAGTATAGACCTTCTTCTCCAACCTCTCCATAACTTCACTCTCCTTGTCTTAGGGAAGAAGGGAAGTAGAAGGCAACATCTTAGAGGCCTCATCAGCAGACACAGAAATAGCACCAGAGTCTTCAGAGGGACATTTAAACAGGAATTTGGAATCCTCTGGCACCTTGTAAAGCCTGTTTGTTCTTTTAGGGGCAGGAGGTAGTGAATCAAGGCACTTAGAAGCTGCTGAAAAGGCATCTAAAAAAGCTGGTAGCACAGGGGGGACTGCAGAAGGAGAAGGGGAATCCATCTGCAGAAGGTCATAATACATTTTTTTGAATTTCTGGCACCTGGGAGAAATCCCATAGAATAACTCTCTCATTTTTAACAATGGTTTCCCCAAACAAAATATACTCCCCAGGAGAATCTGTGCCTTTGATT
Organism: Protopterus annectens; assembly: GCF_019279795.1. Classification (NCBI taxonomy): domain Eukaryota; kingdom Metazoa; phylum Chordata; order Ceratodontiformes; family Protopteridae; genus Protopterus; species Protopterus annectens. The sequence goes on from NC_056746.1 coordinate 417,004,843, forward strand.
CTTCTTCCAGGAAAGCATATCCTAAGGGAGATGAAATTTAGGCAGAGTATGCCAATGATTCATCCCCAGATGAATCATCTTCATCAAATGAAACCTCAACTCAAATCCTCTTTTGTGGAGAAACAGGAGATAAGGAGGGGGAAGGCAGAGAGTGAGTTCAGTGGATTATCTCAGGGCCATGAAGGCATTTAAGAGCCCTTGAGAAAAAGCTTGCCAGTCTGCAGGATGTTCTTGGGAAGCAGGAGAAAGCATGCTTAGTTTTCTCCTGCTTCTTCTTTGGGACATCCATGCAGTGGAACGAAGATGGATCAAACATTGGCCTGCACTCTAAAATATTGCTCTGGATATCTTCACAAACAATGATTTGAGGAATGCCACTCGAGCCTTCAGTAATGATGAGCCTGGGTGCCCCCACTACGTCCATAGCAGACACGTGTATATCTCGAGGACATACTAGTAGGATCCTTCACTGCTACACCTTCTGTACTCATGGAAGAATAGTCTACTGAACAATCTTTAAGCCAACATCTGTCTTGGGAGAGATGCCTGGAATTGGAGGAGCAACGGCTAAGTCTGGCTTAGATTTCTTGGCCTTCTTAACTACTGGCTCACCAAAATGGACCGACGTACCTTCCATATCACGTGCTAAGTGTTATATCACTGGTTCAGATTAAGGGAAGCTAGACAACTGTGCAGAGTGTCTTGGGGATGAAAGCCTTGCAAATCAAACAAGAGGTATGGTCGTGGTTAGGGCCTAGGCAAAAGAGACCCTTCCTATGTGGCATGTAACCTCAACTACAACAGTAGCACACAAAACAATAACAAAAAACCCCAATGGGGCACTTATATGGATCAGAATCCGCAACTTCGCTGATGAGCAAATGACCGGAGAAGACATTCTGACTGGCAGCAGAAACGTTATAAGGATGGATGCATGCTGACATCCACTTTATACCTGACTTCACTTTATGACCAATATAGGACTGGATCTATGTGCAACACTGCACGTACCCTACAGTAGCTTTAGACTTTTGTATACTGGCCGGACATACAAGTCAGCCAGCAGCAGACTCCCTCATGTTATGAATACTGCAACATATGAATAGAAGGCATGTTTGAAATAAACATGTCAGCCAGTAGGCTTGCTATAGTTTTAGGCTGGGTATAAGTGTTACCATTCATGGTTAACTAGGAACATTGCTGAGCATTTCCCCTAAGGTTATGAACATAATTAAAAAAAAAAGGCTTATGGTTATCTTTTACCTGGGAATTTATCTTTGTGTGGCAGTTTGCTTTGTCAGATTTGACCAGGTCTATAATTTATTTGTTTAAATAGGTAAGTGTCTTTTACACTGTTTTGTCTGAGCCTCCTTGGCTTTGAAGAGGATTTGTTTCCTTTTGTTGAATAGCATACATATGCTAAGGGTCCACCATGGTGGTTTATTTTTGCCAGTAGTCATAGGTTTGACTTGGACAGGTACTGCCTTCTCTATTAGCCATGCATCTGTTTGTACTGTGCTGTTGCATACAACTCATATTAGGCATCAGTGTCAACTAGGTTCAGAGGTGTGTAAGTTTAATAAGCTGTCGGTTAGTTTGAGATAACTAGTATTAGCAAATTTCTTCACGTTTGGAATTTGATGAGGATTCTACGTTAGTTTTTATACTAAAGGAGATCATTTTGTGGTCAGACCTTACCAGGGAGGAGTTAATGCATGGAAGGGAGCAGCATCCCATATGTGCGCGAGTACTAGGTCTAGGATATTTGTACCTCTAGCTGGGGAGCTAACTAGTTGCTCCAGGGTGTTTGTGTTGACAAAGTAAAAAAAAAAAACTATGAGCAAGTGAATTAGGGGTCATATAAGTCTTCCCACTTTATGGAGGGGTAGTACTGATGCACAACTAACTCATCCCTTTCTTCAAAGAAAGATCTATCCAAAAATCTAACTCCTTGGAAAACTGTTTCAGTTAAAATATTAATGTCTGTGCTTAGCTGACCACAACATGATAATCTCAATATGTGAAAATGTAGATGGAACTATAGAATACAGTAATTCTACCAGAGGTCAAGCAAGCACAGAAAGATCCCTCTGTGAAACACTATGTGATTTGAATAGGCAATGACCTTCATGATCTGCAGAAAGGAAAATGGAAACAGATTTGGGGACACTAAATAGCATTTGATTTATGTGACTCTACAGAGGAAGTGAATACATTCAAACAATTATGCTTGTTTCAGCTTTTTGCACACAAACCATTCTAAGTATTTTAGAGTATTTCATGAAAACTGACACAATCTTACTTTACACAATATTACTTTCAGAATTGTTACTATTTTATTATAATTTCACAACTATCATAATGCAACTTTGCATACTTTTGTCTTTTTTCAAGAAGAAAATGCTAAACATGTAGAATATATATATACCATGTTGTTTTAACATAAGAAATAAACCCATTGTTTATTTGTCCTTAAAAGTGACATGTTGAAGTATGTGACAGCCTTAGACAGAAAAAGAAAACATTCTATGGAATTGTAAACTTCTAATCAAAAAATTCAAGATGCACGTTTTCTATTATCTTTGCACCTAAAAGCACAACAAAAGTATAATGACATATCCAAGTATCCAGATGTGGTGTCAAAAAATACAATATTGTTTCAGATGTACAACCCTGTACTGACAGAAACCATCAGTAGGCCCACTATACCACTGCAATATATCAGGCTGTCAAATTAATTATATTCAGTTTGTGCAAAGAGGTGTGTATATGAGTGGGAAATGAAGTAGACAGCTTAATTACATTTGTGCTGACTTGACACTATACCAGAAGAGCAAATCATATATATTCCACAAAATAAGGGAACTTTTTTGTCATGGGTAAGATACCACTGCCAAAATTCCATTTACTGACCATACCAATTTGACAGGGTGCCATCATCAGCACTGAGCTACATATAAGTTAAGGGTAGAATAACAGTCTTAGATTATGAACCTGAATGCCCAAATATGATTCCCTGAAAGCTTCACTAAGAACAAATAAAACAGAAATATAGCCTTTTACACACAGCTACCAAATGAAGTGTCTTAGCAATCTTTTAAGGTGATAGCATGTTTTGCTGTAAATCTTCTCTATATAAGGGCAGGTATATGACATCAGTTCAAGATGTCTAATACAGTATGCATCCAGAATATAGCTGAGTTGGCATTCTGTCACAAGTAAAAAAGATATACACATTACTCCAAGAAAAGAAACAGTTTGCCATTGGAAAGATGCCAGCACCAAACCTTTCTTCTACTGACAATGGAAGTACTGCTGTGCCAGTTTCTAATACTGAAGCTCCCCCTTTACCTTACTTAAACTTGTTACCCCTAACCTTGTCCTTAACCTTGCCTCTACCCCTTAATTTATGAAAAAAAAAACTTTCCCCTGACAGTATCACTACTCAGAGAAATTTATTTGGACATTGTCTGAAGTGACCATTATGGTTAGGTTTAAGCAAACAGAGAAGGAAACCTTTTTTTTTAGTCACTAGGTTTTTGATTTTTTTTTAGGCAAGCTTGTCTGTGAAGTGTTAGGATCATTGTTTTCTGCATCAGTGCTTGTTCAATTTGGTGTTGTATCTTATAATCACATATACAGCAACTCTGAGATTGGACAATTGTGGTAAAGGACATATTCCTTAGTACCCGCTGTTGTTCAACCTTGTTCAAATTCAGTGCTACAATTCAACTATTCTGACATCCACTAAAAAATTAACTGCCTTAAATATTTTCATTTTTGAATAGTTGAGGTAATAAAAATATTAAACTTTTTATTGAAGTTCAAGATGCAGCTACTCCTTTAGGTTTTAAACTAGGAAATTAGCCTAAGGAAGTTTTATAGGTAACTATCTCAGTATCACTCCTTGAAAATCACAGAACTTATCAGACCGTTGGAGACAGAGAATCAAAATATTGCCAAAACAGTCAGTAGTGTGGGGAAAACGTTATTCAAAATGGTCAGAAGTAAAAGAATTAGGACATTATGTAGTGCCACATGCTTAAACAAAACAACATAGCAAGACAACCATTTTACATAGGGAGCACTAATAATTAAATGTTAATGTAAATACTTTCATTGCAAAAAGGTTAAAAATGCCCCGTTTTGGTGTTGTCACATAAACTGTATTTATTCTGTATGTAGCATTCTGTACCATTTTTACACATTATTACATGTCTCAGGAAAAAACATACATTTTGTAAAATGCATTTAGAATAATACGTTGCGGCAATACCTCATCACTAATATTTCTAATGTCTATAAAGTAAACAAACTAGGTCTTTGGCAAAACAATGCTGCACTTTAATTATAAACTTATGCATTTTAAGTTTATTTTACTTCTTATTTACTTATCTATTAGTTAAAGAGTTACGTGAACTAGTCCTTCTCTCACTCTTTTTAGCCACAACACGGGCCTAAAACCAAGGGTAAATTAATATATACAAATACAGATTTAGTGTTGTGAATCAAAGATTACATTTTGGAATATGTATTGCTGACTTCTACAAAGATGCACATTAAATTACCAGTGACAATAGAAAATAAAAACAAAGAATGACTACTAGTCACAGACCAAGAAAAAGACCAAAAACCATTCACTCATGCAGACGTACCATGACCAGCAAAATGCTACTATGGTTTTAGCACTGAACCTGGTTATCATCAGAATAAAACTCTGTAATGGGCCTCTTCTGATTCCATCCTTAAAACTGAAATGCTCAAGAGATATAGAGAGTAATCTCAGGCAAGGAACTGATAAGGTATTAGACATCAACAACTGTTAATCTAAACGTGAACAAAATGGACTAGAAATACTTCACCTCAGTGCTAGGAGTTTCTGTAACAAAACATCATAATTCTAGTCTTGGTTAATGACTACCAAACCTCACATACTTGCAAAAATAGAAAATTATCTAAACTTGGAGTTTTAGAAGACAGAGAACGTGAGTTTTATATACTTTTTTCATGTTATCCACTTTCCCTGAATCAGTGCAACCTTGTAATATGTATAAAAACACAATCTAATCTCCTCACTTTTACATAATCTACCAGCTAATCTACTGCCAGTGACCTCTAAACCAGTTACTTTTCCTGCGTACATTTATATAAATTTGAACAAAATAACAGACATACTAGCTGCAAATACTATCCACCATTCAACTTCTATCATCTACTGAAGACTACATCCTAATTATTCGCTAACCATGTATATCTCACTAAATCTGTTTTCTCTTCAACTTGCTTCTTATATTTCCATTTTATATAGTCTTACTAAACTATCCTCTTTCCTATTTGTTTTATAGTCGGTTCCATTTTTATTAGAACCTTATACTATGTTACTATTTAGTTTCAAGTGTATATTTCTTATATATATATAGCAGACTGTTTTTTTTAAACTTTGACATCAATGTTACTGTCATGATGCTATACAATTACTCTCACTTTTTCCTACAGATATTACCTTCTGAGGCTACAAAAAGTAACTACCACTTATTCTTAGACTCCAAAAGGAAGACTTTTTTCACAATGTTTTTATACTAATTTGACTGTGACTGTTTCTTGGATATAGACTGTCTTTACTGTAATTGTACATTATTTTCTCTAGAGCAAATAAATTTAGCTATGGGTTACATGGACCTCACATTGGGGAATGGGAGGCCACCTTCTGTAACAAAAAATGTGCATTAATTTTGTAACTCTTGAAGTGTAACTGTTTTGAGCAGCAGCCTCTCAAGGTTTTAGAATTTTTAGCGTTGTTGCCTCACAGCAAGAGGTTCTCCCGTTCGATTCTCGGCTGGAGTGCCTTCTGTGTGGAATCTGCATGTCCTCCCCGCAGTCGAGTGACATTCGAAAAACATGCGTAGAATGAGCATGCCTTCGTTGAAAGTTGGGTGTCCAACTGGCACCTCGGCACCCATAAAAAATCTACTGCCAATCATTAGCAGACCGGAGTTCTGCTGTGGTGACCCCTAACCGAGAAAAGCCGAAAGAAGAACTTAATTGCATGTGGACTAAAATAACACATGATTATTCACAATAAATCTACAGCAGCATTTGTGCATGATGCAATCAAGACAATATTTTTTTTGGTAACCAGCTAAACAGACTAGAAGCGAGTGTCTCTTTTCAGGGGAGACCAGTGTCTTTCCCAGACGTTAAAAGTGGGCAAACAGAAGTTGAGGGAATCAAACCATGGACTACAGAAAGCATCTTGCTAGCAAGCTCAAAGCCTTAATCCACTACACCCTGTACTAGACTATATCCACCAGTCACTACTGTCAAAGGAGAATTATTTGTATCTGTACTACTAAGCACCCACAATCTGCAATTTGTTGGCAGCATACATATAAAACTTAAAATTGGGCCTACCAATAGTGTCCAATACTTTGTCCTAATTTGGATGAACAGTTCAAATCAGCTACTGTTACGGGGAGGCAACATATAATGGTAAATCTACTTACGAGGCTATTATTAACTAGCCAACAAAGGTATTCAAGCAGCCTTTTAAAGAAACAAAACTAGCTCAAAAGCACACTGGACTCAAATAAAGCCCAGATTATAACCCAAGTAACTTGTTTCTGATTACTGGCTCAGGTGCTGGATGGAGCAGGCAAGGAGGATGGGCATACCCAACCTGTAAGGAGAAACTTGTAATGTACTGGGTATCATCACTTTAAGACTTTCTCAGAGGGAAAGACTCAGCATTTTGTAGTTGTCTTCAGATCTGACAACAACTCACCAGGCACTTGCTTTGCTCTGTAAGCAAAGTTATTTAGAACTTAGTACTTCCCTTAGAGATAGATAGAATATAGCCAGATTAGTCTAGCTGTTCTCTATATTTATGTCAGACTATCCTACAGTATTGTTTTAAAGCATTTTCCTGTGACTTCTGAACTCTCTGTCATTGTGTTGAATTGATGAGTATTGTCTTGTGTTTTTATTATTAAATATGTTTAAACCTTTCAACTGTGGCTGTTTTGTGTAGAGATAATATACGCTCTTGGAGTACTTTGCATGTATTTAGTGATACTGTACTAAAACACTCTAGAATATCATTAGCCCTGGGCCATACTTACTATTTGGATAGCAGTAATATTACACAGTGGAAATGGTCACCCTTTGGGAAGGGCATTATAGTAGCTGATAAGTAGGGGTTCTGGTGGCAGTGGATTACTACTTTATAGCCTGGAGAGAAGGAGGCATAGCTAGTGAACCTAGGCCAGCCTTCCCCAGGAGTGTCTGTGTGTTTGTATATAAATGAAATCTCAAAGAGTGTGTGTGTGTGTGTGTGTCTGTCAGCTACTTGGGCAGGGACATGAAGCACTGGTTGGACAGAGAGAGAGCACTGGGAGGACTTGGCTTGGAACCCTGGCTAAGGACTCCATTCTATAGGTGTACCAGTGGGGAGTCTTATTGGGGATCTGGAAAGACAGGGAGAAACCATCCCTACACTGGCTGTGATCTGTGTGTGCTTGTAAGGGAAATTGTGCTTTACTGTGTGTGTACTTGTTATCCTCCCAATGCGGACGTCCCTCACTGGTGTTAGCGGTGAGGAATAAGGCTCCTTGATTACTGGGCCAGTGCATGGTCATCACAATTACCATCAAACTTCACCTTTAGTTAAAGTGGGCTTAAACCAGCCCAGTTTAATACATAGCTCGGATTTTTAACACAGGTTTCAAAGAAATAACCTCTTTTAATCCTGACACTTGCTATAAATCTTATTTGCCAAAACAGTTTTTCTTAATCCAACTCGGCTTCCATATGCCTGTGTTATCCTCTGAACCACCTTTTCTTTTTGTGTGTGTGTAATGCATTTAGACCAGTGTTTATATAAGTCACTATATTCATTTTTTTACACATATGGAATAACAGATGCCCCAGGCAGGGCCGGCCTTACGTCAATTGGACCTATTTGGCCCAATACGACCCCGCTCCCTCAGGGTGTCCTGCACCAGGCTATCACATTTATTTTTTTATTTATTACATTTGTTTACTGGGTAATGTCCAACTGGGCCAAAAGCCCATTTTCAGTGGAGACTCAGGGAGAAAAGCTCCAGTTATACAGTTTACAGTTACAGAAACTAATAATACTAAACATACTAACAAAATGGCAAGAAATACTGCTAGTGAAATTATTACTACTACAATACTAAGAGTTTGTTTGTGTCTTTCGGCTTTTCCCGGTTAGGGGTCGCCACAGCGGAACTCCGGTCTGCTAATGACTGGCAGTAGATTTTTTACGTGCTGGCTTGCCGGGCCTAACGCACAAACTTCAGTGAAGGAACGCCCATTCACGCAGGTCACCACACAGAAGACGCTCTAACTGAGAATCAAACGGGCAACGCCTAACTGTGAGACGACAACGCTACCGCAGCACCACTACAATACTAAGATTACTGGCAAAATTAATTCTGTATGAGCCACGTGGTCGTTATGTCTTACATTCCCTAGAGATCTACATAAGAGGCACTACAGCAAAGTGCAAGGTGCTTCTTAATGTCAGTCTTGCTCCTCTAGTAGTTAAATCTTACATTTACATGGATTTCCTTGAGGCATTCCGATTTCTTCCTGCCTGTGAAAACAATGCTGAGTGACTTTTCTAAAATATACTTAGTAAGAGGGTTGCTGGGCAAGCAAAGCTGTTTTTAAGGAAAGGCTTAAAATTACTCTTATTATTACTGTGCATACTGAGAACAACAACAGTTTTATGTGGTTTTGTGGAAGTATACTGGCCTACAGGAGATGTTAAATCGGGGGGTGGGGGGTTAATCCAGGACTCCAAAAACATACTTCTGTTTTAATATATCTTATGGTTAAATATAAGACAATAATTGCACACTGTTTTATCTTTAATACACACTAATAGCATATATTATTGATAACTAATCTGAACTAGTCAAGCCCAGCTACTGGAACAAGGGTTGGGGTGTTAGATTGAGTTAGTCAGCTGAAGGGCCCTACCAAAATGGTCCAAACTGGGGCCTACATTTGCAAAGGCCAGCCCTGGTCTTAGACTCTCATAAAAAATGTATTCCCTGTCTTCTCCACATAAAATGCATTACAGGCATCATGTTGTGCAAACATGCACCACATTAGCAGTCCAGCAAGAGTACCTTCCAGCACTACCATAAACAAACCCTGTATCTGGATCTGAAAAAAAAAAAAAAAGACTATTTACCATGAAACATCAATACTTGCAAGTCCCAAAGATAAAAGTTCTGTTTGGCTTGTTTGCATTATTACCACATTTAATAGCTTAAAACTTTCTCCCTTTCTCCCACATTTCTTTTAAAGCCATTCCCCTTAATGGAAAAATTGAGTATTTCAGTTATGTACCCTGACACAACATCATTCCCTTTCAAAATGTTCCAGTTAGTAGTCCTAATCTTTTTTTTTCTATGTCCACACTAAAATCTACTTCTATTCACTGTTATCATCCAATAAAACCCACTCATTGTTTATTTATTTATTTTTACATCTTCTATCATTCCATACATCCATCAAGCTCTCTGGATACCTCTTTATCTGCACATACAATATAATTCCTTCAACAATGCAAATTTATTTTCATATGTTGTTCATCTGCCCCTCAGATGGCCTGACATTTAGTATTATTAGTCTTCATACTGACCAGATGTCCACTCTAACACAGTATAAAAATGTTACTATAGTTAAATCCTACTTATCTGTAACAGCAGATGTTTGAATTTCGCACTTCCTCTGTGGCATGTGAGTTTTATGTCTGCACTGTAAACCTACACTGGCAGCTTTCCAAAGCTCAGATTCTCCTCCTCTGACAGTCTCTATGAGAGTGGATTGGCTAAGCCCCGCCCATCAGGGCAAGCCTAACCCCATCAAGGAGTAAGTTACTCAGGCTTTTAGTACTAAAAAAGTAGGATGAACCAAGAGACACCATAAGTTAAACAATGCCTAAAACCAATCAATTCACAGCCATAAAACACCAACACAAATAACCAAAGCCAGCCAACAACATAAGTTTATATGCCATCGAACTATATGCAAAATATGGGAGATGGTGGGTTTCTTTATAATCTGGTAACCAAACCTGCTATGTAATTCTTATACACCTCTACATCTAAAAGCTGCATTACATGTTTGGATGAATTCATCTTAAAGTTCAAATAAGTGGTAATGTTGTGAACACACACTGCATATTCCATCAATAGTTGCTTATCATCTTTCCATAACAAAGAAAACATTGCCAATAAAGTGCAAATAAAGCACAGATTATGATTGGGTCACTGATCATAACCCACTTATTATGGGTTCAAGACATGCATGTCAAGAAATTCACTTTGAGAACTAAGTTTTAGAGCTTTTGTATAGAAGTGTTTGCATGGATAGTTTTATACCCCAACCAGGCATCAGAAAATTCTTCCTCAGTTAGCTAGCAAATGCTGGAGGTGTGATGGGAGAGAGACATAACTGGGAAATGAAAGTTATGTACTTGCCATAATGCTATACCAGTGTTATGTTCTTCCATTCTCTCATCTGAGGAGGTCTATCAGATCCATACGGATCCAACATTGGCAGCTCTAGGCTTTTGGATCCAAGGCTAAGACTCCTCATCCTACCTATAATTTCCCATCAGGCTTGCTTTGCCTGACACAGCAAAATAATTGGTAAGCAAATCACAGATATATACCAAGGATAGAGACCATGTCTGTAATAAATGCAAGGCTCTGGGAAGGAACAGAACAGTCAAATGGGAGTCCAAGGAGAATGAACATTTAGCAGAGGGATGGAATGAGGGAAATTTGAAGTGGACAGAAGAAGGCAGCATGGATCTAGATTTATAATGTGTACATAACTTTCGCATCTGATGTTCTCTCTCTTCCATTCATCCTCAACTGATGGGACAGAGTCCCCATCTACTACAAACCCTGGGAGGTCTCAGGGAAGGACATTCTGGAGGATAGTGGAACCAAATGAGACCCCCTAAACCTAGAATGTAAATCCAGCTTACAGTGAGATGTAAAAGTGTTCCCTCTTTATTGGAAAATTTTGAGAAGAAAACAGGTAGATTAATAGTCTGATTCGAAGGAAACTCCAAAGCCACCTTGGAAATAAATGTAGAGTTTATCCTACGTGACACCCTATCTTTATGAAAAAAATCAAGTAAGGTGCTTTACAAGAAACAGCTTGAAGATCTGAAATTCTTTGAGCAGAGGTAATAGCTACCAGGAAAAATGTCGTCCAAGAAAACACTAATCGGACTGTCACAGCTGGTTCAAAAGAAATTTTTGTCAAGGCCTGAAGTAAAAGAGTAATGTCCGAATGTCAAACAGAATATCTTAAAGGTGAACAAAGAAGTAAAGTACCCCTTAGAAAAGCTTTAGACACCTTAAAAGAAGCAATGGAAGTCTGTTTCTCTCTCAGGTAAAAACAATAGTGGAACAGCTAGCTCCATCTTCAATCAGAACAGCTAGAATATCTAAAATAGCAGGGAGCATTGCTGAAAAAGATCTGTATCTCTGATAGATGCCCATACAGATTTTTTTTTTTCAATTTCCTTTCATACACTTTCCTAGTAGATGGTTCTGAGAGAATGTTAAGATATGCAAGGTGACAGCGTGGCCTGCCTGGCCTTCACTGTAAATGGAGAAACCATGAAGTTAATTTCAGGGCCGCTATGTCCAGGTGAGACTTGCTGGATGGGTGAGAGACAAGAACTGGAGTAGGATCCAGCACCCATGGCAGATCAATCAGGCTGGTGCCAGAGACAGGGAAACTATACCTGTCAAAGCCAAAAAGTGACAATGAGGATAACTCTCACCTTGCACTACATTGCTTTCTTGCAGAAACTATGGTATAAAAGGAGTAGGTGGGCTAAGCGTACAAAAAAACAGGGGCCAAGTGTGGACCAGACCATCCCTTGGTAACTCCACCTCCTGGGGAATCAGGGTGAAATAGCTGCTGCACTTGGAGTTGGACAGGATGGCAATAGGTCACAGCATTGCTGGAAATACAATCTGCCACAACTTGATTGAAGGGCCACTAGTGAAGCAGAAGAATGGGCCTGCTCAGTTTGTCTGTTGAAACACTGGATTTTCCCGGGATGTGTGTTGTCACCAGAAAGTGATGGGAAGATACTGCCCACTGCCAAACCCTTATGGCTTCTCAACACAGTAAATAAGAATGTGTTCTCCTTTGTTTGCTGATGTATAAAACCACTGACACTGAAATCACACTGCTCGGGAGGAAGATCTGGAAAGCTTGCAATGCCAGGAGTACAGCCCACATCTCCAGGACAGTGATGTGAAAACAGGACTCAAAGGAGGACCACATGCCTTCGATTGTCCTTCCCATGAAATGGCCTCCCCACCCCAAATGGGAAGCATCCATAGTCATTGTAGCCTGAGGGGGCTGTAGAATAAAAGTGTGACATTCTGAGACTTGTGGGGGGGTCCAACCACCACTGAATGTGTTGTCTGCATATGTTTGTTTGTGAGACAAATGGGAAAGTGTATCGGTTGGTAAAGCATCAGCCACTGAACTGAGAGACATCACCCTCATGTAAAATTTGGCTTGAGAAATCTGGGTGAGACAGGCTACCATAGATTCCAGGAAATGTAATATTTACCTGGCCAGAGGCTTCTGATGGGAGAGGATTATTGATGCTCGTCATTGAAGGGCAAGAGTTCTTGACTCCAGAAACCTTGCTATCTGCAATGTTGTATTGAGATGGGCCCCAAAGAACTAAATTGTTTGGACTGGGACCAACTCTGATTTTCCCATAGTGATCGTGAGTCCCAGATGGGAGCAAAGCTGGAGCAAGGAATCTCTGGCTAGAAGTAACAGATTCATAGAGAAAACAGTTATGAGCCAGTCATCCATGTATGGGAAAATGCAGAACTCCTGCAGTGTGAGATGAGCCACAACCACTGCCATGCACTTGTTGAACACCCGGAAGCGGGGTGCTGTGGTGAGACTAAAGGGCAGGACTCTGAATAGGAAATAACTGGCTGCTAGATGAAAGTAGAGAAACCTTCTTGACCACCTGGGTTATCTTGATGTGGTAGTACATGTCCTGAAGGTCTATCGAGCTCATCCAGTCATCCTTTCTAAACTGAGGTAGAATGGGCTGAACTCTGACCATCTGGAACTTTGCCTATTCCCATTTTCTTTGGTAACAAAAACAACCTTGAGTAGATTCTGCATTCTTGCAGGTCTGGTAGGACATCATGGAAGACTTGCTTGTCTAGTAGCTTTTTACCTCTTGTACTGCAACCTTCCTTTGTTGGGGATGGCATGACAGGAAGTCTTTTCCAGTTGAAGGAGGATCTAAACACTATCCAAAAAAACAAGTTAAAGAGCACTGAGTCAAGGAGACCACATATGTGGCATTCAAGTGCCAAATGAAAACTGAGGTATTCAGTTGACAAAGGGGAATTATGGGTAGGGAGGAGCCTGAGCCTTGGATCCAAAAGTCTAGATCTGTAGATGGTGGATCCATATGGACCTGGTAGACCCATGACTTGACAGATAGAAAAGACATCAGATCAGGTTTTTCCTACTAAGAAAAGAAAGTACTTTGTCAGAAATATTGGGGGAGCAAAGGACTGGAAATTATTATTTAGAGCTGGGAGACAAGATCTAAATTAATTAGACATAAAAAGATTTACTAAGTTTAAAGTTTACTGGCTGACAAAAAAGCAATTACTAGAAAATGGAAATCAAAATCCAAACCAAATGTTGTTGAACTACTGACTATTGTAAAGGGGTTAAAAGAACTAGAGGTGAGCTGTTTAGAAAAGGGAAGGAGAAAATTACATAGAAATCAATGGTACTTGTGGGAACAATACATAGAGAATAATGTTCAAGAGGTGTGGCAGTCACTTGTGTCTTTTCTCACGGCCATTTACTTCAAGCTACAGTTTGGGTTCTTCTTTTATAGAACAAGGCATTGCACATCTACTACTGAACCCCATGACTACAACATTGTCCTATCCTTTTTCAACTTGCAAAAGGTTACTTCAAGCTACAGTTTGGGTTAAGCTAATGCTGCTATATGTTTTTATTGTTATTTGGTAACTGAGCTAACAGTCCCTGTTAAATTACTTGTTAGCAAGACTCGCATCTTCTCAGTTAACTGTTTGTAAAAGCAAATGAATCAGTTCAGGCTAAGGAAACGTTGATGACTGCCCCCCCCCCCCAACTTTAATAATTTATCTATTGTTAGCTAATTTAATTTGGGCCAAGAATAACTTTGCATGCTCCCAATTTTTAGTCGATGGTTAGCAATATACATGATTTTAAATGCATCTCTTTACCATTACTAATTGTTTGCACAGACTGTTTATATCTGCTAGTTTCGCTCTCCTCACCACCCCCAGTTCCCCAAGCCACCTCTCGGACCCTTACATTTATTTCCCTTTAACTCCTCCTACAATTTAGTACATATTCCTCACCCATTAAAGACATATACATTCAAAACCCTTTTTCAATTTCTATCCTCTGTCAACTCTTGCTGCAGGCCATCCACGTAATAAAAAATTTCTTTACAAACATTCTCAACCCACTTTTTTCCATATCACTCCTGCTTACTAACACCTTTATCCATCCATCGATTCACACACACATACACACATTCAGAAGGTTGAGGGTAAAGGCACAAAAGGGCAAAACTGTGATTGAAAATCCTGTCGACTCCAAACATTGACAAGTAAATCATGTTTGCAATTTTGAGTGTCGCTGTTTTCAATTGGATCGCACTACAGTGGGGATTGGGAAAAGTACCCTTTTCCTCATTGTAGTACGATCTCGGAGTTAGAATATTTAATTAGCAGGGGGCGGTGGGTGCAGGGGGGCTTCTGTATGACTTGTCCGTAGTGTTTTTTGTCCAGATGGTGAGCGGCACAGAAGTTATCAATTGACGATTCTTGCCTTTGAATGATTCGACATTCAAAGCATTCGACTTGACAGTTTCTGCTGTCCTGGTCCGGGGATGTAAATGCTTGTGGTTAGGGTTTTCATTATTTTGCATATATATATATATATATATATATATATATATATATATATATATATATGTGTGTGTGTGTGTGTATGTATATATATATATATATATGTATATGTATATATATATATATATATATATATATATATATATATATATAATGTATAAACAGATTCCCATTCACACGCACACACAAAAACACACACATATACACAAATACATTCCAATACCACAAAAGCACTTTTTTTGGACTACGGTTTCTCATCAATAAATATTTTGGGTCTCATCCCTACTCTATACACTACTCACTTCTTCACCTTACCCTGCCCACAGACTCGTACCATACAGCTTTCTGCACACAATAAAAATCACTCTCCACTACTTTAAATATCTATATACTACCCTGCAAACATCTCCCCCACCCTTTACCACACCTTTTTCTCTCTATTTCTTATAACACTCCTTTCATTAATATAGGCATCATCTTAGCAAACGTCCACCTTCTTTATCTAAACTCTCACCATCAAAAATTAAACAAAAAATGACAACTCTGGAATAACTAACCAAAGAATATTTAATAAAGCGATTTTCGTCCAGTAAATAACATGAACTTCCTCAGATACAAAAATATTCAACACATCACAATTTAAATATCCCCATCCTAAATCACATGGTTTACAACACTCTCCTTAAAGGGACAGTCATTATAAACACAATACGTTAAACAGAATAAAATCAACACACGCAACACACCAAAGATAATCAGGCATGTAGAGATCTAAAAATATAATACTAATAATATCAATTCCTACCTATCCAAACTTTTCAATTTCAACAAGCAATAAATAAAACATAAATCATTAAGGCCCGGATAGTTATATGCATTTAAGCGTATTTGCCATAATAATTTTAGTCTGTCTAGTTTTAAACTAAAAGGGCCACCCCTTATATCATATTCAACCTGATCAATCACCTGAAACTTGAAAGAGTGGTCATGATTACTAGCAATATGTCTAGCCAAAGCAATGTCGAGTTTTTTTTTCTTATTAATGGTATAAAGATGTTCATAAAACCATTCTCTAAATTTCCATTCGGTCTTGCCAACATAATAATTGGCACACTCTTGTTATTTAACCAAATATACAACCATCTTGGAGTTACAATTAAATCTCTGGGTGGTACTAAAATAGAAGTTATGTTCTTACCATAACGTTCCATGTTAGTTGTCTTCTTCTCGCCTTCTTCTTGCTGGATGGGTTCGGAGCCGACCTCGCCCGACTGCCACTCTAAAGCTCGAGAGTTGGTTCCACCGGCTCGAGGCTCCCCTTATATCCCACAATGCTAGGCGAGAGTTACCTCAGATCTCGTTTGTAAGCTAACCCCAGCTTATAACAGAAACAGTATAACTGTAAAAAACAGAATCCACCTCTAACAACAGGAAGAAGAAGGGAGACCTATATCCTGAAACAAGAAATATGCATAATAGCATATAGCTAAGAAAGAGGTGGTAGAAAGAGAGGTCACGATCACAACTCCTCTAGGTCTGTCCAGGCCAGGGGGAAGGAGGGTGGGGAAGAAGAAGGCGAGAAGAAGACAACTAACATGGAACGTTATGGTAAGAACATAACTACTATATGTTAAGTTGTCTATCTCGCCTTCATTCTTGCTGGATGGGACCGCGTCCCTAGCACCTTGTCCAGGGTGGCCTAACGGAACAGACTCCTGAGAACAGTGGAACCAAAATTAGCTCTATGCCTAGAAGCTAAATCCAACTTATAATGGGAAATAAAAGTGTGAGGAGTAGCCCAAGTAGCCGCTGCACAAATGGTGTCAATAGGCAGTCTGTCTTGGAAGGCTAGAGAAGTAGCCAAAGCTCTGGTGGAATGGGCTTTAGGCTTATTAGGCAGTTTTTGGTGTCTAATCTCATAAACAAGGGTAATCAGAGATGTTAGCCATCTGGATAAAGATACCTTTGAAACTGGAAGTCCCTTTCTGCTTTCCGCATAGGAGACAAACAGCTGATCAGATTTTCTGAATTGTTTCGTCCTGTCCAAGTAGTACCTTAATTGACGATGAACATCCAGACAGTGTAATTTTTGTTCAGACCTATTTGAATACTCCGGGAAAAAGACAAAGAGGTCAATGCATTGGTTTAGATTTGATGTTGAAACCACCTTAGGCAAAAAGGACGGGTCAGTTCGTAAGGAAACTCTGTCCTTATGGAACACAAGGTAAGGAGAACGACAACTGAGTGCTTGAAGTTCTGAAATTCTTCTAGCTGATGTGATAGCCACCAGAAAGAGAGTTTTCCATGATAATAACTTTAAGGAACATGAAGCTGCAGGTTCGAAAGGGGAAAGAATCAAAGAAGCAAGAACTAAATTTAGGTCCCAAGGAGAAGGAGGATTTCTTACAGGAGGTCTGAGAAGAAAAACTCCTTTCAAAAAGGCTTTGCAGAGTTTGTGGGACATTAGGGCGGATTCAGAAATACCCACATGGAAATTAGAAATAGCTGCCAATTGAACCTTAAGAGTAGATGGAGATGAACCTGCATGGAAGAGTTCAGCAAGAAAATCAAGGACTAGTTGGATGGAAGCGGTGAAAGGATCTATGTCCTTTCCTTGTGCCCAATATGAAAAGCGTTTCCACTTACTCAAATAAATCTTCGAGTGGAAGATTTATGGGAAGCTATCAAAATATCTCTAACAGAGTGAGATAATTGAGGAAGCCTGGCTACGGTTGGAAGTGGAGGAACCAAGCAGTGAGGTTCAGAGAGGGGAGGGAGCGATGAAACTGACCCGACTGATGGATCAAAAGATCTGGAACTAGGTCCAGATTCCACGGTCGCTCCAAAAGAAATCGATGCAGAAAGGGGAACCACACTTGTCGAGGCCAGTAAGGAGCAATGAGGATCAATGAGGCCTTGTGAGCGATAGCTTTCTGTATTACTTGAGAGATCAGTGGGAAAGGAGGAAAAGCATACAGAAGTCCCCGGGGCCAAACTTGGACTAGCGCGTCCCTGCTGGGTTGGCCTGGTAACGGGAATAGAGTGAAGTATTCTCTGCACTTGCTGTTTTGGGGAGTAGCAAAAAGATCGCAGCAAGGCTGACCCCACTTGAGAAAAATCTCTCTCACTACAGAGTCTTTCAGAGACCACTCGTGAGGCATGAGAATAGCTCTGCTCAACTTGTCCGCAATGTGATTGGACTTCCCGGGGATGTGCGTTGCTATCAGAAAACGCTGAGAAGAAATCGCCCATTGCCACAGTCTGAGTACTTCTCGACACAGGGGGTATGATCTGGTTCCGCCTTGTTTGTTGATGTACCACACTACAGACATATTGTCTGTCTGGATTGCAATCGTTCCCAAGGGAAGAGAGTCTTGAAGGGCTTGCAACGCTAAAAGCACTGCTCTCATTTCCAGAACATTTATGTGCAAGTGGCATTCGTCTGGTTGCCATGTGCCCTGGACTGTCCTGCCCTGATAATGCCCCCCCCACCCGATCAGGGAGGCATCCGTTGTCAGAGTAGCAACCGGAGGAGGTGGAACAAATGGTCTCCCCAACAGGAGCTGGGGGGAAGACATCCACCACATGAGATGCTTTTGGCAGGCTTGCGTGATCATAATGGTATGAGACATTGGAAGTTCCTGGTATGACCATTGAGAAAAGAGCATCCACTGAAGGATCCGCATGTGGTATCTGGCCAATGGAAGGAGGGGTATGGCGCTGCCATGATTCCCAACACCTTTAGAACTAACCTGGCTTTGGCTCTGTTGTAGTTGAGAAGTAGTGATACCAATTTTGAATGTCTGATATCCTTTGGTTCGTTAGTGTTGCAGACATGTTTACAGTATCTAAATTTGCCTATGTAGGTAATAGTGCGACAAGGCGACAAAACAGACTTTTCGCAATTTATTGATATACCCAGATTTTGACAGACGAAAAGTGTAATCTCTGGCCATCAGAAGGAGATGCTTGGTGGGAGCTGTGAGGAGCCAGTCGTCCAAATATGGTAACACCTGGAATCCCTGTCGCCTCAGGTGGGAAGCTACCACTGCCATGCATTTGGTAAACACCGGGGCAGTGGTGAGACCAAAGGGCAGGGCCCTGAATTGAAAATGACTGGTTCCCAGCCTGAAGCGGAGGAATCTTCTGGAGCGCCTGTTCATTTTATGTGATAGTACGCGTCCTGAAGGTCTATAGAGCACATCCAGTTTCCTTTTCCCAATAGGGGAAGAATGGATTGCAGCGTGACCATCCGAAATCTTGTTTTCTTGACCGATCTGTTCAAGATACTGAGATCCAAAATTGGTCTCCAGTCCCCTGTTTTCTTTGGAACTAAAAAGAACCTTGAGTAGATTCCGGATCCTAGTTGGTCTGCTGGCACTGGCTGAATAGCTCTTTTGCAAGCAGTTTTGAAATTTCCAAAGCTGCTATATCCCTTTGAGCGGTGGGACATCTGGAAGGGATTTTTTGACTGATTTGGAAAACGAAGAAAGGGAATAGAATAACCTTCGAAATGATGGACTGTACCCATTTGTCTTGTGTCAAGGATAGCCAGGCTTCTGGGTACAGTGACAATCTTCCCCGACTGCCTCCGAAGATGGGCAGTCGGGCAACACCTCAGGGATGCTGAAAGGGCTTATCGGAGGGCTTCTCGATTGCCCTGGTTCTGCGGACCCCTCTGCCTCTAGGGCGGCGTCTACCATTGTTGTTCCCCTCTGCCTCTGGCGGGAACCGACTCTGTCGTCAGGCGAAGTCCCTTGGGATTGTTTACGGAACCACATCTTTCCCCCTTCTGGCCTTTGGGGTAAGGCCTAGGAGGAGTAGAAAAACGGACTCCGGCGGCAGAAAGGGTCTTGCCATCAGTCTCGCACCTAGTCAGGGTTTCTTTCACTTGTGGACCAAAAGAGATGATCCATCAAAAGGGAGTTCGTGAAAGACGCCTTGAAAGGTTCCAAAATTGCATAGCCGCATCCAGGCGTGCCTACGTAAGGCTACCCCTGTTCCTGCGGCTCTGCTCGCTCCATCGGCCGCATAAGAGAGGAGGCGCATGGAGGAGTTGGAAATAGAATTAAGGATAGCCAGCTGCGTGTTCATTTTTCTTGAAACCCGCAGCTGTAGGGTCCTTCAGCATTTCACTCGCTTCCTTGATCAAGTCCCTTTGAAGACGAGTGAAATGGCACAGGTAATTCAGCTTAACGCATAGTAAATGTCGCTGAGGAGAACATCCGCTTGCATCCTATCCATGGACCTAGATTCCTTGTTAGGTGGATGGACAGGCACTGAAGGATCAGCCAGTTCCTTCTTTGTGGCGGCAGCTACCACCATAGCATCCACAGAGACTCCTTTTGATAAAAATTCCTTGTCTGATGGAGCTGTGATGAATTTGGAGGGTCTCCTGGGAGTGGGGTCCACTGAATCAGGAGCCGCCCAAGCCTTTTAGCAACCACCTGCATGAGGGGGTCAAGGGGGACACCCAGGAGGTGGAAGGACGAGAGCCAAACGCCTCAAGATACACAGATTCGTCCTCCGAAGGGTTGAGGGCTGGCCAATTTCCCCTCTGTTTCAGGATCTCCAGAATGTCTGCAAATGAGACATCTTCAGAAGGGGAACGGGGGGAACCCTCAGAATCATCCAGATCTGTGTCGGAAGTGATAGACTCAGGTGAGTCAATGTGCTTCCTCTTGCACTTCCTCTTCCGAGGGGGCTCTTCTGCCAAATCAGGAGAGGCCTCAGAAGAGGATGAAATCCGCAAAGGGAGTTCCTGAGGAGTTGGCTCTCTGCGGTCCGGGATGAGGGAGTGAGTCGATTTACCCTGAGGCAGCATAGAGGGAGGGGCTGACGGAGCCAACTGTGGAGTAGAGCCAGGCTCTAACACACTCCGCATGACCTCGAAAGCACCCCTGTCAGGCAGAGCCAGAGGTCCCCGCTCCGAGGAGCTAAGAACCCCCCTCGGCACCGACAGTGATGGCTCCGAGGCCGATGTCAGAGCCGAACTCACCAGCGCCGAAGCACCGAGAGGGAGAGGGGGGTCGGACAAGGGTCCGATGCCACTCACCCCCCCGGAGCCGACGAGGGAAGTCCGGCGCCGAGATTCCTCCATGGAAGAAAACGGAGCCGACGACGGAGCCGAAGACAATTGTCTCGGCTCCGAGGTGACCACAGTCTCGGTTCCGACACGACCCGCCTCCGAACTCAAGAGAGTCGAAGGAGGAAAGAGTTGATGGACGGGCAGGCACCGACTGATGAGTCGGGCTCTGAAGCATCTGGGCTAGTGCCTCAGACTTGAGTAGTCGACTCACCACCCTCTGAAGGTCATGATCGGACAGCCTCGATGACCTAGAGGAATGAGACCTTTGGCCCCGTTCAGACAGCAGGGGAGAACCTGGAGCCGAATGAACGGAGCCAAGAGAAGGTGACCTAGACCTCTTTCCGGTTGTCGGCTCAAGATCTTGTCGGAGCCGACACGGTACCTCGATAACCTCGGCTCCGGCCGGAGCCGAGGAAGCCACAGAAACTGTGGACTGAGTTTTATCGGCTCCAGCCAGAGCCGATAAAGGCAAAGGTTGAACAACCTGAGGTCTCGGCTCAGAAGCCGGAGCCGAAGACCTCGATGCCTTGGAGGGCTTCCCTGTTGAGACAGACAGGGAATCCTCAGGCTTCAACAAGCCTCTCAGAATAAGCTTGTTTTTTCTTTCCTGCAGGACCCTGGGGCTGAAGCCATGGCAAACAGCACAGGAGTCCTGCAGGTGCAAAGGCCCCAGACAATAGACTCAAGAAGTGTGAGCGTCTGTCAGAGACATTTTCTGACAGCACGCATCACACTTCTTGAACTGAGACCTTTGCTTCTTTAGACATAGCCTAACTGGTGAACACAAACACACACTCACACACACCAGTTATACCCTGTCAGAATAACAAACTTTAGTAAAAATACTAAGAATAAGTACAATAAACAGTAGTACACTACACAAACACTCCCTAGGGAAGGGAAGGCCTAAGGCCCAAGGGAAGAACTAAAAGTTCTTTTAACAAGAAACGGGAAAATTAGGTTCGGGGATAAAGTTCAAGGAACTACACTAATTTAAGAATAATTAAACTAAAAAAGGGGAAAAAAGAGTAACTTTTTATAGAAAAAGCTAAAACTCACCTGGAACCGGTAGAAAAACCAACCTCGAAGCTGTAGCGGCAAACGAGATCTGAGGTAACTCTCGCCTAGCATTGTGGGATATAAGGGGAGCCTCGAGCCGGTGGAACCAACTCTCGAGCTTTAGAGTGGCCGAGTCGGAGCCGAGGTCGGCTCCGAACCCATCCAGCAAGAATGAAGGCGAGATAGACAACTTAACATCCTGATATTTATAGTAAATGCCTTTCCTATCTCCATATACTTTGGCGCCTATTAACTGAGGATTTGAGTATTAGAGAAAAGGTGGGTGAACATCCAAAATTTGTTTTTAAGAGGGGGCCAAATTTTAAAAACATATTGGAATGCAAGGGTAGGGTTGAACCTAGAAATCTTGGCATGTTCAAATGTAAAGCATGCTCTTATTGCAGGTAGAAGATAGGAAAGCCATTTTAGTTTAAAACTAGACAAACTAGAATTATTATGGCAAATACACTTAAATGCATGTAACTATCCAGGCCTTAATAATTAATGTTCTATTTATTGCTTGTTGCAACTGGAATGTTTGGATAGGTAGGAACTGATATTATTAGTATTTATTTTTAGAGCTTTACATGACTGATTATCTTTGATGTGTTCTGATTTTATTCTGTTTAACTTATTGTGTTTATAATGACTGTACCTTTAAGGACAGTGTTGTAAACCATGTGATTTACGATGGGGATATTTAAATTGTGATGTGTTGAATATTTTTGTATCTGAGGAAGTTCATGTTATTTACTGGAAGAAAAGTCCTTTATTAAATATTCTTTGGTTAGTTATTTTGGAGTTGTCATTTTTTGTTTAATTTTCGGTCATTTATCCATTTTTTTTCCTGTTTGTTAAACTCTCATCATCTCAGTCTCACAATTACATTAGGTCAATTGCTACTGCTTTGTACACTCACAACAGTAGATCACTTTACTGCCATAATATGCCCATATCATACCCCGGACTAAGTCATAAACACACAAATGTTACATTGCAAAACCCTCTTGCTTTCCCTGTCTGTCTCATTCTCTGTAGCAAAATACAGCCTCAGATCTTTTCTCTTATAGATATGTTAAAGTTAAGAATAGCACTTTATCGGTAGTACTGAAACTCAGATACAAATACAAATGGCTCCATATCTCTACTCACCCCACCTCCATCCTGAAACTTAGAGGAGATAGGCAACCTATCCATTGACCCGCATGTCAGCTTCCCACCCTGGCCAACCCATTACTTTCCAATGCTCCCAACATAATTTTCCCATCAGGTAACAAAACTAACTTTATTCTTTTCAACATTAACGTCATAAGAATCTGCAATAAAATTCATTACACCCATGCATGTCTAGAGTTTTACTCCCCATTCATTCTATTTGCCATTGAAACCCGGCTAAAACAAGAAATAATTGACAAAGAATTATTTCCCCAGGTTTTAACATACTCACAATGGAGAGAAATCTTAAAAGAGCAGGTAGTATTGCTATCATTTATAAAAAAAAAAAAAAAACTGAGAAATAGCTCCAGCCCATCTAAATATCCCAAAATTTAATTATGCTGAACTTCTGATTATATACCTCAAAATCAATCAAATGAAATCTATATTGTATCTCAGCAGTATACATCCCACCAGGCAGCGACATTACCTCAGTTAAAAATATCCTACACTGAATACCTGACAACATTCCCCAAGTAACCTTCATGCTAGGTGACCTAAATATAGACTGACTATCCATAAACAGCAACACCCCAAGGACTCTATTAACCTATTTGGCTTCACACCCAAATAATAAGTTCCATCAAGAAAAACACCAACAGGCAGTCCTCACTGGACTTGATATTGATAAACAGACCCCATAAGATAACATTTTCTGGTAGCTTACCAGATACTATAAGTGACTACCTCCCAACCTATGTAACCAGACAACAACATAGTTCACCCGAACAAATAATCTATAAAGAAGTATGCAATGCTAAAACACATTTACTACAGCCCTGTCCCACTACAACTGGGAAATATTATGAGTAATGCCCCTAGATGAAGCAGTTACTCACTTCAATTACACCTTCCTTAAATACTAAATGATTTAGCACCAGTTAGGCAAGAAAGGTATAATCTAACACAGTACCATGGCTGACAAAAGAGACCAAACATCTCATGCTGCAAACAGATAAACATGGAAAGAATGGTATAAGAATAAAACACAACATGCCTACCATAATTTTAAATATCTCAGAAACCATACCAAGATCCATGTAAATTTGACAAGAAATCATACTACAGTAATCTCAACACACACTAAAACAACCCCAAGCTTTTTTGACCTCTCTAAGTAAACTGTTACACCCCAGACATACCACTATACCCTGACCTTCTACTTCAAGTCTATTGCCACTCAGTTCAACACTCATTTTATCCAGTCAGTTCTATCAGTAATCAATAAACACCTCACTTTACCCCTAAAACTTTATCAGCTCTCGAAAGCAAGACAGTCTTTTAGCTTTCAGCCCACCCCAACATCAATCATAAAAAATTACTAGCCAAATTAAAAGCAACAACCTCAGCTGTCAATAACCTTCCCAGTAAGTTCCTCAAAAAGAGGAGCTGAAGCACTAGCCTTCCTTGTCTCCATTCTAATCAACCAGTCAGTAACTGAAAACTATGTCCCATCCATCTGGAAAAACAAAAAAATCCATTATCACACCCTTCACAAAGGAGGCACTTCAACAGACTTAACAAGCTACAGACCTGTTTCTATCCCATCATCCCATTCTACAATCCTTGAGAAACGTATTTACGTTGAGCTTATGAAACCTAACCAAACACAACCTCCTCTCCAACACCCAGCACGGTTTCAGGCACAACCACATTACTATTACTGCCTTCCTCAACTTCACCAACATAATAAACCAATGCAGAAATGAGGACAACATTATTTCTTCACTTTTACTTGACCTTTCCAAAGCAATTGATACAGTCTCCCACCAAAAGCTCCTCTATGAAATTGCAACACTAGGTCTCACTTATCCCTACACCTGTCCTGGTTTCACAGTTATTTACGCAACTGTCAGCAGGCAACTAAATGGCACTAAAACCTTTCAACATTTCAACCAATCTCTACTGATGTTCCCCAAGAGTCAATACTCAGCCCCCTTCCATCTAATATTTTCATAAATAAACTTCATACCACAGCATTTGTCACTCTTGTACAATATGCTGACGATTAAAAAAACTATGCTATTTACTCCAAAAAACACCTTAACCAGAAATACAGATTTCATATTACTTCATGTAATAACACAAACATAGATAACCATAAGCCAAACTAAACTACTTGGAGTCATATTAGATGACAACCTCAAATGTGACCAGCCATATAAAACATACCACTGCCTTGCATTAAAACAAACTGGCTTGAACTCCCAAACCAGTTGACATATTCATGACTGTTGCCCACAACCTACTGTACTCCCCAGACAAATGTCCAGCATTACAAAATACTCTACTGCAATATTCAGCCACTAGAGACCTTCGCTCTAGAAATAAACTTTCACTATGCAGCAGTAAGACATTTAAGACAGCTGGAGACTCGCTCTACTTTCAGTATGTGTCAAAACTCTAGATTGAAATTCCAAAACAGTTAAAACAGATAGAAAACTTAAATAGTTTAAAAAAGTTATGTACTCACCATAATGTTCCATCTGTATTGTACATTTCTATTCTTCCTTAACTGATGGAACTAATGAGTTTGGAACTGAGACTTGGATCTAACTCTGCCGCTTCTAACAAATCTTCGGATCCCGAAACTCTTGAGCGCCTCCCTTTTCCCATAATGTCCCGCCAACCTAACATACCTCAGATTGAGTTAGTTGCCCAAGGATGTAACAAGACAATCTGTTGAAGAAATTAATAAAGGAAAAAGGGAGCTGGAGCTCAAACAAGGAGCAGAGTTCCCTGTAAAACTCTTAGATTTTTCCAGACGCAAAGGAAGGGAGTCGATGGTCAGAAAGTTCAGGAAGAATGGAAATGGACAATCTAGATGGAATGTTATGGCGAGTACATAACTTTTTTATCTGATGTCCTTTTCATTTATTCCTCAATTGATAGGACAGTGTTCCCTGCTACTGGAACCTTGGGTGGCCCTCATGGAAGGATATTCTGAAGTACTGTAGAGCTGAAGGCTGCTTTGTTCCTGGAAACCAAATCTAATTTGTAATGAGAAATAAAGGTGTGAGAATTAGACCCAGTTTCACCTGCACAAATGTCATCTATGAAAGCCCTTCACCAAAAGGCTGAAGATACTGCCACAGACATCATGGAGTGAGCTCTAGGAGGTTTTGGCAAGGATAAAACTTTTTTTTCACCATTGATAAAGGAGATACAGTCAGTTAACCATTTGACAAATATGTAACTTTGGAAACTGGCTTTCCCAATCTATTACGACAGAAGGAAACAAACTGGTCGAAATTCCTGAAGTCTTTGATTCTATGGAGATAAAAACAAAATTGCCTATGCACATCTAGCAGATCTGCATATACTCTCCATCATTTGAAATGTTTGGAAGGAAAATTGATAGTTTAATGACTTGGTTTATACTGCACTCAGAAGCTACCTTAGGAAAAAAAGGAGGGGTTGGCCCACAAAGACACCCTGTCTTTGAGGAAAACCAGGCAAGAAGGTTTAGAAGATAGAGCTATCAGTTCAGATACTCGTCTAGCAGATGTGATAGTGACCAGAAAAATGGTATTCCAAGACAAGAATTGTAGATCTGTCTTGGAGATGGTTCAAAGGTTGTCTGGGTTAAGGCCTGAAACATAATAGTTAAATACCAAGGAGGAGTAGGATCCTTTAATGGAGGTCTAAGTAAAATGACTCTTTGAGGAAGGCTTTACATAGTTTAGAAGAAGGTATGCTAGAGTTATTTTTGCCCAGGTGGAAATTAGAAGGGGCAGCCAACTTAACTTTAATAGCTGAAAAGCTAGCACCTTCATTGAAAACTGAAGCTAAAAATTCAAGGATAGAAGGCAAAAGTGCTGAAAAGGGAACCAGGTCCTTGCAAAGGACCCAGAACAAATCTCTTCTATTTACTTTTGTAAATCCTTGTAGTAGAAGCATTTTGAGAAGATAACAAGATATGACATACCGGGAAAGACAACCTATGCTGTCTAGCAATCAGTGGAATTAGAGAAACCATGTGGTTAGTTTGAGGCCTGTTAAATCAGGATGAGTCATCCCTCTTGGGTGAGGCAGGAGGTCTGGAGATGAATCCTGTATCGAGGGTGAATGTAGAGGGTAAGGCCAGAGGAAGGCGAACCAAATCCACTGAGGCCAAAAGGGTGCAATGAGGATAATTGTGCTCTTCAACTGGAATGCTTTCTGTAGAAATTTGGGAATGAGAGGTAATGGCGGGTAAGCATAGACAAGACCGGAGAACCAATCACAGACTACAGCATCACTTGGTGACTACCCTGTAGGAGGGATTAGGGAAAAAAAACTGCTGCACTTGTTGCTCAGGGCAGAGGCGAATAGATCTCTGCATGGCTGGCACCATTAATGGAAAATTATTTGAAACACCGACATTGAGAGGCCACTCATGACACAGAAGCATGGACCGGTTTAATTTGTCCATAAATACACTGGATTTCCCTGGAAAGTGCGTTGCTATTAGCGACTGGAAGAAAACACCCATTGTCACACACTCATTGCTTCTCGACAAATAGAATAAGACTTGGTTCTTCCCTGTTTGTTGATGTACCAGACCACTGACATATTGTCTGAGTGGCAACTGTCCCAGATGAGAGAATGGCTTGAAATGCCAGCAACGCTAGAACTACTCTCATATTTAGGACAATGACATACGTCTTGGCTTCTTCAGGGGACCACGCACCTTGGACTGTCCTTCCCAAGGAGTGTCCCCCCACCCCAGTGGGAGATGTCAGTGGTCAATGCGGCCATTGGCAAGGAGAAAAACAAATGGATGATCTTCTGAAAGTTCATTTGAATGAATCCCACAAAGAAAATACATTTTGCATGTCTGTGTGATCTTGACTGGAGCAGGCAGAGGATGTTGAAGAATTGACCACTGCATTGACAGACCACTGAAGAATTCGCATGGGATACCTGGCCAGAGGAACAACAGTGATAGCAGCTGCCATGAAGCGCAAGGCTTGTAAACTTATTCATGGTGGGAGAGAAGTATTTTGTATTATGTTCCTGACCTGGGATCTCAGTGTCTGAATTAGAGCAAAGGGAAGAGAGGGTATCTGATTGATTGTGTTAAGATAAGCACCTATGAACTGCAGACCATGCATAGGAGTGAGTTGTGATTTGCTGTAATTGACTGTGATGCCTAGATGTGAGACCAGTTGGCATAATGGTTAAGGTCTCCGCCTCCCATGCACAAGGTACAAGGTTCAATCCTGACCTCCGACCAATGCCTGTTTGGAGTTTACATGTTCTCCCTGTGTCTCCATAGGGTTTCTCCCACATCCAAAAAAACATGCTGAGTATTTCCATCTCAAACTCACCAATGACTGGAGCTGTGGGCAACAACACAGACTCTACATAATGCCCTATAGGGGGAAGACTTGTACAGACCAACAGCTTTGGGCATCTACTTTGGTGAGCACTATCCTCAAGATAGGAGAACACGGATCACAGACTGGGTGCCGTCACAGGGCTAGCCTCTCAACAGTTTAAAATATGGCTCTAGGTCAGTGGTTCCCAACCATTTCAGACTTGCGTACCCCTTGGCAGTCCATTTCCCTAAATTGTACTCCTCATATTTTTAGTTGCTTTTATGTCCAACGTATGTGTATGTGTGTCCCATTACTTGGGTATTTCTCCAGTTCTCCCCAGTTGCCATAAACATCGTTCAAAACTCTGTGTGCATACTGTTTTCTGCTTTATTTCTACAATTATTACAAGTATTTGGATTTAATTTAAAACTTTTATTTCAAATGTTACGGCACAAACACTGACAGACATTTGCTAAAGAAAGCAATACAGTCTCACAATCAAAACAGACTTAGCATTAAAACTTGTCTGCATTTGAAACTCACATTTGCTGAAACAGCACTGAAATCCACATTAAAAGAAAAATGCATCTTGCCTGTGGTGAATTAAGTTTACCTTTGAGCTGTTTTGAAATCATAGGCCTCTTGCACACATTTTAGGACGATGCAAAATTTCTTTGATTCACCTTCCTGATTGTATTAAATTGTAACATAATAATTAAATTATATCCCTTGTATAACACAGTATCTGCTGTTGGAGCGTGCTTTAAATTAATATTTTTTGAACATTTATCCAGTAGCAATGAAATAAAACATATAACCCAGTAATGACAAAACAGTCAACTTTAGAATATTTCAACCATAAAAGGCCACTTAGACTTCTGTCACTATAATCTACCAATATCAGTCAATATGTAAAATCTCTGCAGAACTAAAAGTCATCTGAATAATTTCACATTAAAGAGATCTGTAACATCCAACATAAAAAAGGACCAGATCACACTAAGTGTATACTTGAGCTATTTTTTCTAACATATCTGCACCTAGTTGACACAGCCATTCTTGGCTTCCTCACACCAAAAATTAAGTTTACCACCAAGCTTTTTAATGTACAGCATCTATTTCTATTGGCTGAAAAGCTTGATAATTTGCATGGTTGTTTCTTAGCTTGAGTATGGCCATAAAACGATTCCAAGATATTGTATACACATTCTTCAAAGTGCATGTATGTTGGGGTGATCATGCTATTGTACTATTTCATATATGAAGTAATATCCTTGGTATGTAGCAGTGAATTACACTGATTTATTAAAAATAACTTTTCTATATTTATAAAGTAACACACTTTAACCATCCAGTGAGCTTTCCAGTTGAAGTTGCTAGCAAGTGTTCCACATTTTTGTCACTTTGTTCTGCATTATATGATGCAGTGTTCCACACTTTTGGAGATTAATTATACTCACATTCAGAACACCCTTGGATAACTTAAAAAACATTTCCTGGTTTGGAAGGTCACAACTGCACATACAACACCAAATTATTAAGCTATTTTAGGACCAAGTCAGATACGATTAAAAACTCTTTCTGAAAAACAACAAAGGGACTTCACATCTTAACTCGAGCAATGTTTGTTTATTTTTCTTAGTCAAAACAGTGCTGTAACAGTTTACAATAATGACTCCTGTATTTTCACAGTCAAGATACGAAAGCATGTGCAACTTCAGGCTTAACCAGACATTGTTGAGATTGGGTAACATTCATAATATTGAATTTTCATTGTTACCTTCTTCTGACTTATGGGTATCCTTGTCTTCCTGATTTGGATGATGAAATTGTAAGGAATCAAGGTGTACCATGATTAGGTGTAGATGGTCAGCCTCTAGGACGGTGTCCATGTCTGGCTGGCTGAATGGGATTAACTTTTTTTAAAACTATTTCCATTTTTTAAGATTCACGTGCCATTTCTACTACTTACCAAACTTGGACTGAGTACATTTAATTAAAGGGAGTAAAAATGAGTGCCTGTCTGAATTCACTGTTGTAATTAGTATTACAAACCATGCCCAAGTGTAGTAAGGATGGGATTTTCTTTCTTTCACAAAGCGTGTTTTAAAACAAACAGGAATAATTAAGAAGCATAACGCGAGCACCTTGGGGCAGCCTATGAACTTCTGTAGTCAGTGTGACACCCATGCACTAGCCCAGTAATCAAGGAGCCTCAATCTTCACCAATAACACCAGTGAAGGACGTGCACATTGGAAGGATGATAGGTACGCACACAATAAAGTCCAATTTCCCTTAAGAGCACATAGAGATCACAGTCGGTTTGGGGCTATTTTCTCCCTCTCTCTCCAGATCCCCAATAAGACTCCACACTGGCACAGCTATAGGGTTAAGATCTCAGCAGAGTGGTCAAGCCAAAAAGCCAAAACCTCCAGCACCCTCTCTGCCCAATCAGTGTTTCATGTCCCTGCCCATCTAGCTGACACACACACACACACACACACACACACACACACACACACACACACACACAGATTTGTATTATATGCAAACACACAGACACTCCTGCGGAAGGCTGGCATAGGTTCACTAGCTATGCCCCCTTCTGCTCAGACTATAGGGTAGAAAGCACTGCCACCAACCACCCTTATCAGCTACTATAAAGGCCCTTACCAAAGGGTGCCCAGTCTTACTGTGTAATGTTACTATTATCCAAATGGTAAGTGTGACCAAACTAAGATTATTCCAGAGTGGCCTGTACAGTATCACCAAATACATGCAAGCACTCAGAGCTTAAATATCTGTAAGCAAACCAGCCACAGCTAAAAGGTTTAAATATATTTAATAATAAATAATAAAAGCACAAGGCAATACTCATTAACTCAGCACAGTGGCAATAGAGTTCACAATCAGAGGAAATACTTTAAAACA
The DNA here is from genome assembly GCF_019279795.1 of Protopterus annectens. Lineage (NCBI taxonomy): Eukaryota > Metazoa > Chordata > Ceratodontiformes > Protopteridae > Protopterus > Protopterus annectens. The sequence goes on from NC_056746.1 coordinate 417,036,472, forward strand.
ACACTGTAGGACAGTCTCACATAAATACAGAAAATATCTAACTAATCTTGCTATATTCCTATCTATCTCTATGAATAACTATGTTCTAAATAACTTACTTACACAGCAAGGCAAAGTGCTGGTGATGTTGTCAGATCCAGAACAAAATACAAAATGCACTGACTTTCTCTCTGAAATAGTTCTTAAATTAATACACATTACTGCTGAATCATCTCAGATTACATCATTCTTGTCACCTCTGCCCAAGTTCCCAGACTAGCAGAAACTTAAAATTTAACATGTCTCTGTTGAAAATACTTATATTTTAGAAGCTGACACCTCTCTCTTAGAAACTTGCCTGAAACTGGATGTCGTAAAACAACTACCTTGGAAAACCTGTAATTACCTCCGTTTCCAGACAACAGAAAGACAGCTCCTAGCCTAGACATCCTGTCTCTTAGCTGAGATAAACTAACTTTATAACACATCGCAAAACTCTTTACTTATCAACTTATTTTCTTAGTTTTACAAGTTAACTCTGTCTAATCCAGTTTCTACTATGAAAACATACATCTGCATTGGCATATAGTTGTATACACATTTTTGCTCTTTTCCAGCAGGGTGCACTGTGGTTACAATCTTAAAGCTCAGCACATAACACAGTTTTCTTACATGTGTAAGACAAGCACACAAATCATATTGATATTTACAAATGACATAGAAGACTGATCATTTAGTGAATTTGCCTTGCTTTTACAGACCATAGGCTAGGAATACACCATTAATTGTTTTTCACGTACTCCTAAAAGACCAGGGCTGGGAATTGCTGCTGTAGGTACTTCGGTCATGTTGACTAATGTCACCAAAATCGGCATGGGTAGTTACCGGTGATAAGTGAGTTGAAGACCCAGCCTATTCTGACCCATGCCAGGGACACTTGCTAACGGTGGAAGGGGTATATGTGCCCGTATTGGGCAGTGTGTGCCCACCACAAACCCCAGCAGCCCTGGGTCAATAAGATACTGGTCCAGTCGGTGTCTAGTTGCCAAGCCTGGGATACCTCTGTTGAGCGAAAGCTAGATTTAAAACCAACCTGCCAAACATGATCTGAGAATTGCTATGCTTAATGTAGGGTCACGGACAGGATGCAGCTTTGAAGTGAATGACATGATGATACGGAGGAAGCTGGAGACATGATGATGTGGAGGAGACTGGAAATCCTATGTATTCAAGAGACTAGATGGAAGGGCAATGTAGCAAAGCCACTTGGCTTGGGATCCAAACTCTATAGCTCAGGAGAGGGACAGCCTAGAAATGGTGAGGGAACTGTGGTGAGAGAGAGGCTTCAGAAGGCAGTGAGGGCTATCATCAGAATTAATGACAGAATCATGGTGATCAGACTCCAGCGGAATGATAGGTCAGTATTCATAATTTCAGATTATGCCCCACAGCAGGGTTGTGATAGCAAGTAAAAGAGTACATTCAGACAGCAGTTGCAGGAAACATGAACTGGTGTTGATAATGGGTGACTTGAATGCACATATCGGGACAAATAGAACAGGATATGAGGACTGTCTGGGTCCACATGGGTGGGACAACAGGAATAAAGAAGGAAAAGCCATTCTAGACTTCTGTCTGGCAAATGGCTTGATAGCAGTCAACACATGGTTCAGAAAAACAGACAGTCCCAAGATCACATACAAGAGTAGCCAACATGCAACTCAGGTAGACTTCCTCCTAGTAAGGAAAGGGCATTGGGGTAGAATCCATGATTGCAAAGTCATCCCCAGTGAAACAGTCAGCCCACAGCAAAAAACACTAGTTGCCACAATCAGCGGCAAGCAGTGGTCAGACAAGGTTCTAAGGTCAACACAGACCAGGGTGAAGACCTTGAGGTTGACTGGAGAGAAAGTACAACAGTTCAAGGAATTACTCAGGGCTCTAGCAACTCAAGAGGAGGAGGAAGTAGGTGGAGTGGAACAAGAATTGCAGTACCTAAAAACAGCATGTGTTAGGACTACAGAAAAGATATGTGGCCAAGTTGGTTATGGAAAAAGGTACATAAGGAAAGCTAGTGGTGGAATGCAGAAGTCCAGGAAGTCAACAAAAACGAATGAGTGCAGGAATAAGTGGGGGATATAAATGACTGACCAGGCTAGGAAGGACAACTGGTTAGCTAAGGAAGAAGTTGCAATAGCAAAGAATACCAACTTCTGGAAAGTGACCCAGTAAGTGGCACAAAGAAACTATATCAGGTTGCAAAGCGAAGACAGAAAGCTAAAGAAGATAGTCAGACACCCTTCATAAGGGATACCAGCAACAACCTGCTCACCAGTCCGTAGGACATCAAAGGCAGATGGAAGGAGTATTTCCATCAGCTTCTGATTGAAGAAAACCTCACAGAAGCTGTACTGCCCCAGAAACAGCCTATGATGAGAGAAGAGGAGGAACCCACCCCAGAAGAAGTAAGAACAGCACTAAGGAAAATGAAGTCAGAGAAAGCAGCAGGCTCAGATGAGGTCACAGCAGATATGATAAAGATGCTGGGTGAGACAGGGGAGAAATGGCTCCTGAGAGTATTAATAGCAGTGCGGAGGGAAAGGCATATCCCAGATGAATGGAGGATAAGCATACTCATGCCAGTGTACAAGAACAAAGGGGACATCCACAACTGTGGGCAGCACAGAAGAATCAAACTCCTATCATATTGCATGAAAGTTCTGGAGAGGGTGACTGACAAACAGATACGCAGAGTAGCAGAATGTAAGATGGGACTTGAGTAGTTTGTATTCAGATTAGGATGCAGCACAACTGACCCGATGTTTGCAGTGAGACAGATTCTCGAAAAGAAGCTAGAGATGAGGACAGAGTCCAATTGGGCATTCCTAGACTTGGAGAAAGCATATAGCAAGGTCCCAAGAAAGCTGATCTGGGCAGTACTGCGGTGGTTTGAAGTCCCAGAAACATTGGTAGAATTAGTGCAGGCTATGTACAAGGACCAAATGACTCAAGTACGAACAGTGTTTGGCCTCAAAGAGGGGTCCCAGTAGGAGTGGGTCCACACCAGGGTTAAGCTCTGAGCCCACTGCTGTTCATTCTGGTGATGGGCTACCCTAGCAAACAGGTCTGAGAGGACAGATCAACAATGTTGCTGTCTGCAAACGATGTGGCATTACAGGCAGACTCGGAGGTAGAACTTCACCAAAGGATAGGAGAATGGAATGCAAAACTGAAGGCACATGGGATGAAACTATGTACAGATGAAATGGTGGCAATGGCAGTAAATTAGTGAAATCAGAAGAAGCTGAGAATAAAGATAGAAGGGAAGATAGTGGAACAAGTAAACAGCTTCAAGTATCTGGGAGTGGTAGTGGCTCAGTCGAAGGGAAGTCTGAATGAAGAGGTCAAAGCTAGAATCAGAGGGGCTGCAGCCAACTGCCACAGAGCGTTAGGTGTAGTCTATGACAGAAGAATGGCAAAGAAGATGAAAAGTAAGGTGTACAAGACATTGGTGTGACCACTACTACTGTATGGTACAGAAACCTGGTCAGTAAAGGCAGAACAGTTGAAGCTAGAGGTGATGGAAATGTAGTGCCTGATAAGGGTGGTAGGATGCACACTGTGGGACAGACAAAGAAAGCAGGGCATAAAAGCAGAAGCCAAAGGAGCTCCAATGCAGAAAATATCAAAGAGAACAGATTATGGTGGTTTGGAGACATGCAGAAAAATAGAAGACAATCTTGTGAGGAAGATTTGGGACAGACAGGAAGAAGGTAAGAGGAAGCGAGGATGTCCAGCAAAGAGGTGGATGGACTGTGTCAAAGAAGATCTGTGACAGTCCGGCTTGAGTGTTGAAGAAGGCAGGAGTGTGCCACTGAATCAAGAGACTTGGCAACAGTTAACACAATACCCCGACCCCATGTAGGAAGAATGAGAAAAAGGGGGCTGATGATGATAACGGCTATGCCTAGATGTGTGCACAGCTGAAACAAGTAGTCCCACTCTTGTATGAGTTCAGGCAGTTAGAAGCCAGTTGTCTAGGTATGGAAACACTTGGAAACCCAGCAGTCTCAAGTGAGCTGCCATCACTGCCATGCATTTGAACATCCTGGAGGCTGTGGTGAGACCAAAGGGCAGTGCTCTGAACTGATAATGACTGGCTCACAGTCAGAAGAGAATACGTCTTCTGGAGTGTCTGCTCATTTTGATGATAGCATGCATCCTGAAGATCAATTGAGCATATCTATTCGTCCCTTTGCAGTAGTGGCAAAATGGACTGAACTGGGACCACCTGAAATCTAGAATATTGCATGAATTAATTTAGTTTGGTGAGGTTCAGAATTGGTCTCAAACCCATCTTTTTTGACACCAAGAAGAATCCTGAATAGGTCCTGGATTCTTTCTGGTCTAGGAGGACGTCTTGCATGACTTTTTCTAGAAGCTTTTTTTACATCTAGTGCTTCTGCTTCCCTTTGAGTGGGTGGAACATTGAGGATTCTTTTCATTCTTGTAGGAGGAATTTGGGAAAATGGTATGATATAAACTCTGGACATAATTCTCTGCACCCAGAAATCTTTTGTTATTACAACTCAAACTTTCTGGTGCAGAGACATGCGTCTCCCTACTGCCTTCAGAGGGAAAGGGGCAGGCCTCCCTTCAGCTCTATTTCTCGGAGGTACAGGCCAACACGGAAGGACTGTGGCTGACCAAGTTCGCAGATGACTGCAAACTGGGCGCCATAACCGACTCTCCAGCCGACACAAGCATCCTCCAAAAGGGCCTCACAGAAACAGACAACTGGTGCCAGAGCCATGGCCTCAAGCTAAATGCCAAAAAGTGTATAGTCATCCCCTTTGGCAAAAACAAAGTGCCTACAAATTATCACATAGGTGGTAATCCATTAAGTACAGAAGAAGTAATTAGGGACCTTGGGACCCAAGTTGATAGCAATCTCTCATTTGACAACCACATGGCCAAAGTGGTTAGAAAAACATTTTATATATCCCACCTAATCACGAAGGGATTCACATCTAGATCGGGGGAGGTCATCGTGCCTCTTTACTCATCTCTCATCAGGCCCATAATTGAGTACAATGCCCCTTTTGGGATGTACCTTACCAGACACCTGCAGCAACTGGAAAGACCCCAAAAGTACCTCACCAAGAGGATCAAAGGGCTCAAACAGATGCCATATGCTGCCCAGTTAAAGAAACTCCAGCTCTACTCAGTGGCATACCGCCTGTTCAGAGGCGATCTGTGCCCGACGTATAAAGCCATGTCCAACCCGGAATTAATGGACATGCTGCACCTCAGAAAATCCAAATCCCATTGAGCTACGGCCGAGAGACTTGAACCTCAGCACTGAAATAAATAGGACATGCTGGAGGGACAGATTCATAACCAAGAGGCTCCCTTCACTCTGGAATAAAATCCCAGTCCAGGTTAGGCAGAGTCCCTCATTGACTCTCTTCAAGAGGAATCTTGATGAGTGGATGGGAGATCGTAGGTTTACCCCGGGTATCACTTCTGTGTCACTGTTAGACAGAGGCACAGTATACTAACCTCGAAAAAGGGCATAGCAAAATAAATTTAAAATGGGTGGCGAAAGCCAAACACATTCTGGCTAGGCTTATAAATGCCCTAGGGCAGATAGCCTAGTATGAACCTATGAACCTATGAGCAGTGCTGGGAGGGCTTGTCCAAGAAGGAATCCCAGAAGCCCTGGTTTTGCAGGCCACCTCTGCTGCAAGGATGGTGTCTTCCATTTGAGTTCCTCACTCTTGGGGAACTATCTTCACATGAGACTTGAAAAGGACTCTAGGAAACCTCATTTTCCTACTGCCCCATTGATTCCTTGACAAAGGTCTTCAGGGAGTTGAAAAACATATGCCTATGGTAGAGAAGGTCTTTCCCTATTGCTCACATCTAGACAGCATGTCCTTTACCTTGAGGCTGAACAAGGAAGATTCCTCAAAATGTGCAATAATGAATGAAGACTTAAAGGGCTCCACAGAATGACAGAGTTGCATCCAGGCATCTCTCTTAATGGCTATACCTGAACCCACTGCCCATGAGATATCTTACGTTGCATGGGAGATCATTCTCATGGATGCCTGAGAAGTAAACACGAGGGTGGCCAGTTGCGAGGAGATTTTATTTTGGTCCTAGACAGACATGGACACAAAGAGATTTGGAGAGATCTTTGGTCAAAGCTCTTTGTAATCGAGCAAAATGTGCCAAAATAATTCAGCAAATGGACTGCAAAGGTTGCTGAAGCATACATACACTTACCAAATCTGCCTAACACCCTGGACTCCCTGTTAGAGAGATAGACTGAAGAACTCTGTTCTGCAAGTTCTTTCTTCATGGTTGCCACCATAACTATGGCAGTAACTGGCACTCCCTTGCTTCAGTGCACCCAGGAGCCAGAATTTTAGTGAATCTTTTAGAGATCGGCTCTATAGTATCCAGCTCCTTCCATGCCCAATGAGAACAAAGGTCTATGAGTTCATCGGCCAGGTGAGTCAGCCAAGAAGTAGATGGGCCAGACCTGAAAGCCTCCAGGAAAACCGATTCCTTCTGGGAGGGAGTATTGGACGACCAACCGCCTTTTTGTTTCAGGAGTTCTGGGATGTCTCCAAAGAAGATGTCTTCAGGTGGAGATCTGGGGGACTCCTCCCCTTCATCAAAATCAGTATCTTCCAGGAGAAATTCCTGAGGGGAATCTAGTCATCTCTTTTTGACACATTCTCTTACAAGGGATTTCTTCAGTGGCATGGGGTAGTATGGAGAAGTATCAGAACAGCTGAAGATGTCCTGAGGGACCAACTGGAGACTAGATCGCAAAGTCTTGTGATCTGAGAGGGGCAGGGATGTCCTTTCTCTAGCTAAAGAGAAGGCCTTCTCCACAACCTTGAAGGTGGAGCATCTACGGGAAACAGAAGCGGATGGCATAATTCCCAAGCCACTGGCTCCTGCAACCCCACCAGCACTGCAACCGGAGGAGTCGGATCTGAGCTGTCAAACGCCAAAGCCCTGAGGTGGGAACACAACACAGAAAGCTTCAGTCAATACCCCAAACTCCTGGACCTGGTACCGACTCTTCGGCTCCAAGAGATCTCCTACTCTGAAAAGCTCGGGGGAAGGTGCCAATGGAAGTCATTGAAGTTGAAGAACAGACCCTCTTTGGATCTGGGCTCCAAAACAGAGGGTTGAATTGGTAGAGGAGAGACTAAGAGGGAGGTGGATAACAGTCAGCTCACAGATCTCATAGGGGTCGGAGCTGGGAGGACTCCCATCTGAATCTTAGCTTTGAGAAATTTTCTTATTATTCGATCCATATCCTCAGATAAGCTTAGGGAGACTTAAGCAAAGATTTGAGGGATGGAGGTCTGGAATGCCTGCATGGAGATCCCTCCAAAAATGGTGAAAGGAGCTGTAAACTTAGTGGATCTGGTAGGAATGGGGGAATCTGGATCTGAGGAAATTCCGTTTTAGAACCAGTCGGATCTATCTTCTTTTGTATCTAAATAGGAGGCTCCAATGAGGAAGGGCATTCCTGGGACTTCTTACATGTCTCTTTTTCTTTAGCAGCAGAGTCTGGCTTCACCTTGTTTGTATTTTTTTGGATGGGGTTTCAGTCCCAGCTACAGAAGTAGAAGAGGAAGAAGGAAAGAGGCTCTTCAGCACTAATTTATTCCTACGGTTGACAGGTGCTCTGGAGTTGAATCCAGAGCAGACAGAACAAACAGCGTCCCATCTGAGATGGGGATTTTATGTCCACAGGTAATGCACTTTGTAAAACCAGTAGACTTGTTAGCCATTACCATCAGGGAAGACAAAATGTCTAAAAGAGAGGTAGAAAATAATTTGTATTTATTTATTTATTTTTAGAGAAAGGAAGAATATAAAGAAATAGAAAGAATTATCAACAATAGCGCTGAAAGAATATTCTAAAGAGTAAGTTCAAGTTAAAGGGAAGTAAAATAACAATAGTGGTAGCCTGGAGAGGTACCGACAAATTTGTAGCTAAAATAACATCACGGACTGCTAAAATCTGAAAGAAACTCGCAAGGGAAGTAGGAGAATTAAGATTAATTATAATTTTTTTTTCATGTAGGTAGAAACTACTCCCAAAGCTTGACAGCAACGGGATCTGCATCTGAAACTGAATGGCAGCAAACAAGACCTGATGTATGCTAGGTTGGCGAGGCATTATAGGTAAACAGAGGAGGATCAAGAGTTTCGGGATCCAAAGATCTGGCAGAAGCAGCAGAGTCAGATCAGAACCCATCAGCTCCCATCAGTTGAGGAAAAATGAAAAGGACATCATCAGAACTTTGCTCAAACAGCTCCTATACCAAAGATGTGTCTGTTCTTCCTGCTCACCTGGCTAGCTTTACTCAGATTACTTTTCTACAACTCTCACAGTTGCTTTGCTTCCACAGTCTTTTTGTAACTTACTGCTTTTCCTCATACTGCACTTACCTCCTAAACTCTTACTTTTTATCCTTTTCTTACACCCCACCACCAACTACAATTCCTCCTCCATCCATTTATCTTGCTTCATTTCCATAACTTCTACTTTCATATCTGTCTTATTATTTTTAAGCTACTACTTGTCCATCTGTAAATTACTAAACTCAAAAACACCCCAGTTTGATCTTTTCCCTGCATCCATTACACTATAAATACATTGTTATAATATAGTTCTCTATTCAATAATTAGCCAATTTAATAACTTTTTTTAAATGCAATGTTTATGTAAGAAATATATAAAAATATTTAAAAATCACGTAAATAAGCTCATGTACAGATGTTTTTACCCTGCAATTATAAATGTTCATAATGTATAACTCAAATGTGGAGCTTTTCTTCCCAGGCCTCTGCTGAAAAGGGGTTTTACCCAGTCGGACTTTTCCCAGTCAACAAAGACACATAAATAAACAATGAAAGGCAGGAAGTGAGTAATTTATGTAATGCTGGAGAGAATGAAAATTTCTAAAAAGAAAGCAAATATATATTGCATTGAAATAATAATGGAATTGTGGCTATGGTTTGTTTTCTATTACTGCACGTGTACATGTTACTTAAAAAAAATTCTATATTTTAGTGTTTAATAAAGACATAAAAAAGCAAATCACTTATCAGGTCACATCAGCAAAGCATAGCTATCCATTTTACAAACTACAGTTTTGTACTCTTAAATCTTTTGGGGGAATTACAGTACAAAATATCTTAATATAACAAATCTTCATCTACAGATCATTCTCACAATTAACATTTCTTAACTTACTACTAAAATCAGCTGATTCATTTATAAATGTATTCTGCCTGAAAGAGGGTATAAATTTTCCTCCAGAACTACAGCTGAGCAGGGCCGGCCCTACCATTAAGGCAAATTGGGTATTAGCCTAGGGTGTAGATCATGAAGGGGTGCAGCCGGGCGGCTCGTGATACCTGTCTTAGTTAAATGCAGTGAGTATTCGTGAACTCGGAGCAGCGCACATGTGTGCTCGAGTTCTGTTTTAACAAAAAAAAAAAAAAAAAAAAAACACACCTACATTTCTTGTTACTGTTGCCTGACTGCTTTAAAACCAGTCTGGATTAACTACAGACTGCAGGGATCCGAGTCCGACTGGACTGTTTAGTCAGCACCCACATACTTGATGTGGCTTCTGATTAGTCCTATTGCTCTTGCGCTCTTTTCCTGCTCTTTGCATTGGGTAAAGCAACAAGCCAGAGTGAGAGAGCAGCGGTGGAGTCTTCTTTTGAGGCGTGAATGTTATTACTGCTAATTGAAAACTAATCAACAGTGAAAGCAGACAGTTTTGTTTCAGATAAGTGTGAAAAAAAAATAATGGGTTCTTCTGACTTTTTTTTTTCCCAGCAGGGCCAACCAGATATACATATTGAGAAATTAAACTGGAGCACCAAAAAAAA